>NC_050445.1:118749269-119009269 GCF_903995425.1 Onychomys torridus
GGAGCCTCAAAGTTGTGCTCAAAACAAGATACCATCTATTTACTCTTTAAATTCCCTCGAAACACTTCTGCTCTGTCCCTGTTAACCCAAAGGCGGGTGTAAGGAGGGGTAAAAAATACTTTATGTTATGTTGCAATATGAATAATGCTTCCAACACTAGAACTGAGCAGTGTCTGGGAGGAGAAAAGAAATGGGAACATATGTGAATTTACTTGTGACATTATCATGAAGCCAATATCTTTGGTGGAGTGAAATATAATTTCACATAATTATATGGTATCTGTTTTTCCATATTCCATGTTGTGATTCTGGAAGCATGTATCACCTAAAGTTTCTTTAACTTTCCAGGGGCAGCAAAGAAGCTATTTGTGCTACAAACCAATTCAAATCTCTGGTAAATGTGTGGAAATGAAAGCCTGGGGGAAACACCTGCAAAGGATAACTCCTGGTCTTAACAGCAGCAATCAGGATGCTCTTTGCTAGGAAATTAAAATTGTACCTCTAATAAATTCATTCTATGTAAACATCTTCTGTTTGATTTGATTTTTAGACTGGTAAAATTTTATTTCTTTCATTAAATTTGAGTGGCCACAATACATTAACAATACAATACTGAGTGTTTTAGACAAAAATAAGGGTTATTTTAAAAAGAAAATAGTGTTATTCATTTATATTTTGATGAAGTGTATATAAATTTGTCTATTTTTATAAAGAACTATATCTCAAATATCAATCTTTTGAAGGTTGAGTGCACGGATTATTAGAAAAATAGAACGCTAGCAAACTGCAAAGAAGACTAGTAAGTCCTGGAAGAGAATGGGGCACGCTTTTATCTTCAGATAGGCTGCTTACATTTTTATAATTTGGAAACAATGAAATGGAGCCTGTTTATAGAGCATGACCTGCTTAAATTTGCAAACAGGACATGACAAATTCTTCATTAATGAATATTTAATTACTTAATTACTGATCAAAACAATGAAACCAAGCAAAAACATTCTTATGAAATCTACTGCCTGAATGGGTCAAATGGAAGCTTTCTAATTGTGTATTCTTTAAGAGTTAAAGATTTACTTATCCAGAGAAACAATAGAGGGTGTGTGTGTGTGTGTGTGTGTGTGTGTGTGTGTGTGTGTGTGTGTTTGCACACATGCATCTCTTGGTTCCTGAGGAAGCCAGAATAATGCATCAGATCCCTTGAAGCTGGAGTTATACACAATTATGAAGGGCTGTATATAGGCACTAGGATCTGAACTCAGGTCCTCAAGATGAAACAAGTATTCTTAACTAGTAGGCTATCTTCCAGCCCAAGTCTTGTGCATCTCACTAGATACACCATAAAGCAAAAACATAAAGCCCACCTCTTCCAACTGTACACTGTTCATCAAGTATATAAAGGAATTTGACAGCTAAGGAAAAGTAAAAGATCCTAAGAGGTATCTTAAATATTTTGCTTTATTTTCTCTGCTTTATCTTTTAAACAACATCTCTTCTTACTTTTCCTCTTCCGCTGATATATTATAACACAAAAAAAATCTCTCCTTCATCCAATGCATATAAAATATGCCAAACAGTGTGCATTAAGTTTAAAAAAGACAGTCTCTCCCCTCCCATGGCATTGAGGCTACTGAGGAATCCAAGGAACAAGAAAGGCAATTTTGATGTTGGGTAACAATTGTTAGAACCTGGTAAAGTTGGAACACCCCTAAGTTACTGAAGAGAAGATATATACCATGTCTGCTGACTAAGGATTTCTTTAGGAGAGCTTGTGGGAGAGAGTGGGGTTCTTTCCAGGCAATAGATTCCAGAGAGGGTAAAGCTTAACTATGACAAGAGCCTAATCTACCACTGTTCTAGAGAAGGCAGATTCAGCCCACGCAGATTTTACATTTAGTTTAGACTTCCTCTTGAGGGTTCTGGAGAGCCATCACCAAGATTTTAGTGGGACTGCTGTTATTAGGTTTGAGGTATAGAATAATCACTCTCCTACAAAGTGTAAGATAGATTGGAAGAGAAGAAAATAAAACACTTACTAGACAATTAAAATTACTTGGGAAATAATGATTAATGGTCAGAAGGAAGGAATTGGCAAAGGGGACAGAGATGGATATGTAGAGGTAGATGTGTGTTGATCAAGTTTAGGTCTCATGCTGCCAGAAGACAGAATTCCCATACTCCAGGGTTTCTCTCTTATATGAAATACATATGCTCATAAAATGTAAATTCAAGATAAATTGTAAATAATTTCTTAGTATAAACAGAATCTAAAATTGAGAACAAATTTATAACAGAAAATCAACCTTGTTTATTTGAAATTTGGATTTAACCAGATGTCCTCAATTGAGTCTGTCAACTGCTCTGCTGTGATGCAGTAGATTGAATATTTTCATTTATTATTCTCAAACATTAGTGTTTTGTCATGTAGATACTATTTTACGTTTCATTTACTGTAATTTGGAACTTGTAACTTTAAGTCAGGGATAGCAGCAGATCTTGTGGAAGTCAGAAGTTGAATGTTATTTCCCACATGCTATGGAGATTTGTGATGTGCTGTACGATGGAGCAGTTTGGCTAGTGGGTCTGAACTTTCAGTCTGGTAAGAGAAGTATTTCTGGTGAGCTCTTGCCAACTGGAGCAACTATGGACAGTGATAATATAGTGAATATTTTTAAAGCTGAAAGAAATCATATGTATGATACATAAGAAGATGGATGTGTTTATTGATTGAACATTACAAAATATATGCATGCATGCATGCATGCATGAAAAAAGACATGACTCCTTGTTATGAACAATTTGCATGTTTTGAACACATCAGAAAAATATACATTAAAGAACAAATGTAGAGGTTTTAAAGACTGGAGGATATGTAGATAGCTGACAAAGTGCTAGTAATAATTTGGGAGCTACTCCTTTACAGGGCATCTACATGACTTCCTCCTAGGTCAAGAGAACTTGTTGGAAGGGGGCTGAAAAAGCTGCTATAGGAGCAAAAGGAAGCATGCTAGGAAAAAAATGGGGCCTACTGAAAATGATATGTACCCATGAACGCTTTTTTATTTATTTTTTATTTTTTTATTGGGAAATTTTCTACTCACTTTATGTACCACCCACAGATCCTCCCTCTTCCCTCCTTCTATGCCCCAACCCTCTCTTCCAAACCCATTCCCCGAATCCTCACATCCCCCAAATCGAGGTCTCCCATGGGGAGTCAACAGAGCCCAGCACACTGAGCCTAGGCAGGTCCAAGTCCCTTCCCACTGCACCAAGGCTGTGCAAGATGTCACACCACAGGCACCGGATTCCAGAAGCCTGCCCATAGACCAAGGACAGATCCCGATCCTCCTGCCGTCCCGATCCTCCTGCCTGGGTGCCCCCCACCAAACAGTTAAGAGTCAAACAACCATCTTCCATATGTAATGGGCCTAGTCCAGTCCCATGGGGGCTTCACAGCCACCAGTCCACAGTTCATGGGCTTCCACTAGTGTGGCTGGTCATCTCTGCACATCCTCCCATCATGATCTGGACATGAACTCTGAGAGGCTGTGTTTAACCTACACAAGACCTGCACAAGATTGAGCCCATTGACATTCTATCATGGGTGAGGAGAGTCTTCTGAAGCCTCAATCCACCCCTAGGAGCCAATGGGTGCCATTAGTTGCTTGGGCGGGAGACTCATTTTTCTTCATGGGTGTAGCGACTGGGACATTGTCCTTGGTCCAGTGTATGATCTACCCACCCTCTTGCAAACAATGCCAATTTCACTTAGTGTGTCACACCAAAGGCATAAACATGAGAGGAGAATTTGGGAAGAGGGTATTTAGTGGGAGTCAGAGGAATATAAGAGAGCAATGCAGGATGATTATCATCAAAATATTTGATGTAAACATATGAAATTTTCTAAGAATAAAAGTAAAGCAAGGAAGAAAGGGAACTGAATTTTTTAACTATACCATAAATTCGCACTAAAGAAACTGGATGTGCTTATTTTTATTGTTTGGGAAGCCTCTGGCTTCCATGTTTGTTTTTTTATATAGGAAAGTAAAGCAATATCATGCTATTGTAGACCATGAATTCCTGAGTTTCCTAGGTCAATAGTTTGTTTCTTCCTGCCACGTTTAGGGCCTATTTTCAAATCTAAAAGAGAAAAGGAGACACTGGAAGTCATGTCTGGGATAGCATTGTTCTTAGACACCACAGGAATATGATCATTTAATATTTAACAGCTACAGTAGTAAACACTAATGGGGTTTGAGCTTTAAAATACCTACTTTGTAAGACTGACACAAAACGTTCATGAACTCACTGGAAATAACAGCACCAGGCTCTGAAGTAGCCAAGACTTGACAGACTTACACAGCTTGGGGACAGGCCACCATACTGCTTGAAAACACCCTTTCTTTGACTCTCCAGATCTTTGATAAATACTTGGAGATTTATAAGTTAAAACTATATAGCAAGTTGCTCTGGTAATTCATTTATTATAAGTATACCCTCTTTGTAGAATTTTATATAACCTGACTTGAGTTTTGTTTTGTTTTTTTTTTGTTTGTTTGTTTTTTTTTGTTTTTTAATAATTAAACTAGGTTTGCTGCTTGTCTATGCACAGAGACTGACAAGGCTGGGTGTCTGGTGCTATTTTTGAAATCTCTATGCTTTGAGTCCATTGGATGGAAGCCTTGTTTCAAATTACTGAAAATTCTGTGATGCATCCTTACAAATGGACACTCAATTAAGCTCACATCAGCAATTATGTTGAGATTTTTTCCTTAAATGTTCCAGTTTTCCATATCAATTTTTGCCAGCTTTAAATAATTAAATATAAATGGTTGTAATTCTGTGACATTTGCCAAGGAGTTAATATTACTCATTAGGAATCATTTCATATGTTTCCTGTCTTGTAATTGATATTTGTACTGAAACATCTCTTTGAACATGAAAAGCTGGAGCATATTTTGAATCGAGATGCTGTCCTTACAATGTGCTTTATGGTGTGTTGCTTTATTAAAACCACCAAAGGATGCATCATTTTAAAAACTAAATAGCATTTAAATGAGGAACTATCATGACTCAGACCCTTCAGATGTGTGTTCACGTATACATGCATACATCTGTGTATGCGTATTCTATGTTTTATTTCTGCATGACTGTAATCTTATAAACTGCTGAACTCAGGAGATATTGTTTATGCTCCTCCAAGGAACTCATAATTTTCCCAGCTTATATTCTAGATATTTATGCATATTTTTCTCCCCTAAGGCTTTTTCAGGTAGCAACTTTGTTTAATTCATCTTTATATATCCCATGATGGCTAAACATAGCTTTGCATACGGTGAGTGCTTGTTAAATGTTGTAAAATGAATGACAGAAACATAAATTTTGCTGATTTGAATCCTCAGTCTAGAAATATTTTTAATGTAAATGAAGTAAATAATCTTCATAAAGATTCCTTGCATACTCTACATTTAAAGATATTTTCAGTCTCCAATCTCCCTCTCTCTCTCTCTCTCTCTCTCTCTCTCTCTCTCTCTCTCTCTCTCTCTCTCTCTCTCTCCTGTTGTGCTACCATGTATGCACTATGCACACAAGAGTGCATGTAATTGTCACCATACACATATGGAGTTGGAGAACAATTTGTAGGATTCTGTTCTCTCCCTCCATCCAGTGGATATAGGGATATTGATTCTGATCATCAAGCTTAGTGGCACGATCCTTAACCTGCTGAGATAACTTATTACCATCCAAACCATTTTATTTCTTATTTATATACTTGATTTCACAAATATGAAACTATTATTTGTATGTATAAAACGTATTTTGAGCTACAACTATAGGTTTACTACGATTTAAAATTGAAAGGGAAAATACTTGAAGTTTATTGTCCTGCTTTCTGATTGTAAGATTCTGCATAGGCCACTGAAGAATCATGGCTCAATCAGTTTCTAATACATCAGCCAACGGTCTAAGAATGGGAAAGTTCCAAAGCTCATTATGTGTGTGTGGGGGAAGGGGGGTTCCAAGATTTGACACGGCCACCAAATAGGCAACTAATGCTTCCATTCTTTTTATAAAAGTTGAAAAATACAAATCACAATTTGAATAGAGAAGACACTCATGCTTTGAAATCTTCAAAGGTCACCTGCTTAATTTAAGTGAAATGGAGTCTAATTGAAGGCCAGTTGTCTACATCTTGGAAAAGCAGCAGTTAGGTGAAAATTGGATGACAAAGAAGAAAAAGAAACCCAGAAAGTGGAACGCTGGGAAGCATGGAGAAAGTGCACCATCTTTCTGCTCAACACCTTTGCCCATCCTGCGTTACGAAAACAGACATGTCTCAATATAATCGCATTTGTAGCTTGAAATGAACATAAAATTTTAATTTCTTTTTTCAAAGAAATATGAATGATTACATCAGTAGAACAATTTTGATCATATGTGGATGTATAAAGTTTTTTTTTTGCTTTTTTTCTGGATTATCATAATAAAACAGCTCCACACACAAATGAACAAAATATACAAATACAATCTCAAGATACTTTTAAATCTGTTGCTTCAGGAGAAAGCAGCATGTGGCTACAACTAAGCTGGGCTCATTTGTGTCTGCTGGGTCAGGGTGCCCCTGGAGGCTGCCTAGCTCTCTTGATGTTACTCTCAGCGACACAAAAAAGAAGGCAGAGCAGGGCTACACCTTGTGTCAGGACTCCAGAAGGGGAGGTTCTAATAACACAGAGAAGAATCAGTTCAGTTTCAAAGTGTTCCTACTGGGACTGCCCATGGCAGTCCTGACTCGGGATTCTAGGTCATTGACCTAACTAAATGAAGCTGCATCAGTCACCTTGCCACACCAAGGCCTCCAAAGGAAAGACTGTGTAATAAATTTGCTGACAAGGACAAGAACAACATCATTTTCTCATAATATTTGAGGATAAAAACAAACCCAATGGGACCATCTTCTCTCTCTACTAATAAATAAAACAAATAAATCTCTTTATTTCATCAACAGTAAAAGAAAACGAAAGAGAGTATAAAAGGGGCATGTATTATAAAATGTACTAGAGACACAGAGTTGTTTGTGGCAATACTGACTCATTAAGACTGTCGAGGGTCTTGGGTCATAACTTAGTTGATAAAGTGACTGCTATATAAGCTTGGGGACTTGAGATTAACCCTTTAGCATTCACATTAAAAAGTCTGGTACAGCTGAAGGCATATGTCACCACTTTGATGGGGATGTGGAGGCAAATAGATCCTTGGGGCTTGATGATCAGCTAGGCTACCAGAATCAACAAGTTCCAGATACAGTCAGAGACCGGTCTCAAACAATAAGGCGAAGGGAAGAATATGGGGATAGTTAAATAGGAAATTTTAAAAAAGTGCAAATGAATATAATCCATTGTATTCAAGTATGAAATTTTCTCTAAAAGTAAAAAGGGAACAAAAGTAAATAAAAAAAATAGGATGAAGAGAAATTGAAGGAGACACCTGGCCTTCACACATGAACACCTGCACAAACACACATGTACATGTGGGCACACACACACATGTACACACATAAATAATAAAATAGACAAAATATTGACTATTTAGTCAGCTTGATTCTGAGGATAGTTTTTCAAAAACATATCAAGAAATAAAAAGTGGAAAAACCATTCAGCTCTGAAATGAGCAAAAAACCCACATAATGATTTAATTGATTTCCTATCTTGTATTAATAATCTATGTCAAATTGTTCCTGTATCACAATTGCCACCAAACATGGAAATCATGGGCTGGCACTTTCTTTTTACCAGACAGTGTTGCAATTACTCTTAGAAGCTTTGGGAAATAGGATCAAAGGACTAGAAGGTTGGTATTATGCATGACGAAAATAGCATTTTAGTACCTGGGTATTCTCAATTGTTTGGGTATGGTGTGCCTTGTCTCTCAGGGAGAATCCATGGTGGTTTCCTGTACAGACATGTCCTTGTATACAAATTCAAAATCAGTACCTTTAAAGCCAAGCATGGAGCAGAGACAAGACCTTTGTAAACAGTGACAAGGCAGTTCTTTGCTTCAGAATTCAGAAGAAGTCCTCAAAGTTGTTGAATTGTTAAAAGACAGTAACATTTTCTGTTTGTTTATCTAGGATATGAACTCATTCATTATTTTTGGAAACTTCTCAAAGTCATCACATTATTTATGTATTTAAATTTGATGTATTTTTAAGTTTTGACTCTGTGCTGGTTTGATAAATTGTCAATTACTGCCCAGGTGGTGTCACCCTGCAAACCACATTCATTTCAAGAAACAGAGGTACCCCATGTCTTTTTTTAGTATTTGTATAAGAAAATTAAAATCCCAGTTTGAACTATCTTCTGCTGAAACTGTTATTGTCAAGTATGCACTGTTTCTGAGATGTCTCCAGGTAACTAACTTGCCAATCATTTAATGAGAGTAGATAGAGAAACGGAAACTCAATCTTATGTAGATAAAATATGTGTGTTTTCTTCTTTCTGCAAGAAAAACACAATTTGTAGATTGATGCTAAAAATGACACCTGAGTATTAAGACATGTATGTAGCAGGAATCTTAAAAATTCTTATTAATACAATCAAACTCAAGGCCAGTTATTGGGTTGAATGCTGGAAGATCAGAGAAACAGAACAAGTCACAGCTACCTCACCTCACCTCACCTCAGCTGATCCTGTTCCCTTAGACTGGAAGCCTCTGAGTCCTTATCCAGAATGAATCTCAACTGAATTGCTGCTCCAAAGCATGAAAGCTTAACCAGCCAAATGCTTCTAGTTTCTTGTCCTCACACCTCATATACATTTCTGCTTTCTGAAAATTACTTCCTGGGATTAAAGGCTCACTTCCTGGGATTAAAGGCATGAGCCACCATGCCTGGCTGTTTCCAGTGTGGCTTTAAACTCATAGAGATCTACATTGATCCCAAGTGATAGGATTAAAGGTGTGAGTGCCATGGTTTTCTTGCCTCTAAATCTAGTGTTTGTCCTGTTCTCTGACCCCAGATAAGTTTATTAGGGTGCACAATATTTTAGGGAACACGATACCACCACACATGTATTCACTGTTTTACACCTGGAAATATCAGTTTTTCAGTAGCATATTTTTTGAACAGAAAAGAAAATTACTGATATGTAAGTGTTGAGCCAATTAAAAGCTTTCACATTGTACTTGATATCAGTCAAACAGACCAGAGTGACTATCAGTTCTCTGACTCTGCCTCGAGATACTGAGCACACTATCTAAAGAGTGTGTCAATGTTTTCATTAGTAAAATGGGGTTATTTATACTGTATACATTTATTCTGAATATTATGTAATATAAGTTAGATTTGTCAGTTTCATCGACTTTTATCTTGTGCTGAAATTGTTTCTTCATATGGTCATGAAAAATATCTACACTCAATCTTTTCTAAACTTGAATATATGTGACTTATCAATTTATAAATTTCATAAAATAGTTTGTAAGTCAATACAAATAAGGAAGTAAACAACATTAATTGAAACATATAGATATGGAAGTCTTAAGGATGGGGAGATGGCTTGGTGAATAAAGTGCTTGCCACTGAAGCATGAGGACCTCAGTTTGCATTAACAACTTCCACATAAAAGCCAGTTACAGCCGCAAGCCATTGTAACTCCTTATATAGTGGGATGGGGTCGGGGATCCTTGTTGTTCACTGATCAGCCATCATGGCTGAATTGATATGCTCCAGGTTTGATGATAGATACATGGTCTCAACACACAAATTGCAATTGAATGAGGAAGACAGTCAGCATCTCACCTCTAACCTCCACATGTACATACACACACACAATCACATGTGCACACCTGAAGGGATGGACACATACATAAAACACACACACACACACACACACACACACACACACACACACACACACACACACACACACACACACACAAGATACAAAAAGAAGTCTCCACATATATATTATTAGTAAATGATAACTTTATATTTACCTGTATCAGTATTAATTCTATCATTACTTGAGCACCTAATGCTGTGTTCACCCCACTCAACTGAATAAAAAAAATCTAACACAGTCATATAGTTTGGGCAATAATGTGATTAATGTGAAACTTCATGTATGACAGTAGTTTCAGAAGATGGCACTTTCTACATAAATGTTAGTCATCATTTCACATAAGTTCCTGCTATGATGCTCACAGAAGGATCAGAGTCTCTGACAGTTCATTGCCAGCATGGGTACCCATTTGTTAGATGATGCCAGGTCATTCTTTATAGAGTTCACTTACTTACTATTCATTTGTCTGAAAACATGCAGGAAAGTTCATGCAATATCAACAAAATTATTCCAGATATGGTGCCACACCAGGGCCCCCACCAACTCCTTGCTGTCATCTATGGAACCCTATGGTTAGCTGTGGTTTGCAGAGAACCACATTTGTATCTGTGCACTTTCCTTTCCAACTGGCCATGGATCAACGTTTCAGTAGGGAATGTCAAAACAAAAGTCCTTGCCAACACCATCTTAAACAAACCTCTGAATTCATTTTGTTCAAGTGTTACAAACTAAAAATGAAATAATGAGAATAAATAGCAATGCAAAAATGATGTGTGTGTGTGTGTCTGTGTGTGTGTGTCTGTGTGTGTGTGTGTCTGTGTGTCTGTTTGTCTTTTCTCCCTTTCTACCTTTATATATGGGTTTCAGGGTTCAAGCTCCATTACCCACTTAACCTATTGCTAGACACATTTTTAAATATTTTTATTTTATAATTAATTTAATTATACACATCAGCCACAGATTCCCCTGTTCTCCCTCCTCCCACCCCCAAGACTTCCCCCCCAAACCCACCCCCTATTCCCACCTCCTCCAAAGCAAGGTTTCCGCTGGGGAGTCAGCCCAGCCTGGTAGATTCAGTTGAGGCAGGTCCAGTCTCCTCCTCCCTACACTAAGGCTGAACAAAGTGTCTCAGCATAGGCCCTAGGTTACAAAAAGCCATCTCATGCACCAAGGACATTTCCAGCTTCCACTGTCTGGGGGCCTCCTAAACAGTTCAAGCTCATCAACTGTCTCACTTATCCAGAGGGCCTGGTCCAGTTCCGTGGGGGCTCCTCAGCTAATGGTTCACAGTTCATGTGTTTTGCTAGTTTGGCTATTTGTCCCTGTGCTTTTACCAATCATGGTCTCAATATCTCTTGCTCGTATAATCCCTCTTTTCTCTTGCTGATTGGACTTCTGGAGCTCCACCTGGGGCTTGGCTGTGGATTTCTGCATCTGCTTCCATCAGTCACTGGATGAGAGTCCTATCATGACAGCCAGGGTGTTTGGCCATATGATCACCAGAGTAGGTCGGCTCAGGCATTCTCTTGACCATTGCCAGTAGTCTATAGTGGAGTCATCTTTGTGGATTTCTGGGGACCTCTCTAGCACTCTGCTTCTTCCTATTCCCATGGGGTCTTCCTTTATCATGGTATCTCTTTCCTTGTTCTCCCACTCTGTTCCTGATCCAGCTGGGACCTCATGCTCCCCTAAGCTCTCTTTCCCCCAACCCTTGCCCTTCATTAACATATACATCACCCCCTTAACATATACTTCTTGAAAGTTATTTTGAACAAATCCCGTAGTGGGCATATCCACAGTGTAGCCATTCTCATGTGATAAGGAACAATTCCAAACCAAACTACATAAAAAGTTAAGTTTTTTTTTTTTTTTTTGTCTTGTTTGTCAATGTATGCAATACATAGTAGATTATGAGAGTTTAACAAAAACAATAACAGTGTTGGAGCTTTAAGTTACAATGACATCACTGGCAAGAGGGGAGGCCATTGATTAGTGATATCAGGTAACATGCAAGACAGTTATTTGTGTAAACAACAGACAGTAGTAAAGTTATTGTTGCTACAATAGCAAGATTGAGCAAGAAGATCAACTGGAATCTTCTGAAGACATTTTTCTTAGAGAAGGTTGTTTGTGCAAGGGAGTTCAAGAAGTCCTGCTGTCTTATTATAATTCTCCACTTTACATACAGGAAGGTCATGTGTAACAAGAACCTTTGAACTATGGCTTTAAGCACAAATAAATACAATAATTGATGAGTGGTCCCTGGCCATTTATTTGCTTGTTTGAGAAAATGTTTATAGAGGGTAGAGAGTGTGAAATTTATGCCAGAAGTCAATAATAATAATGCATACATACAACTTAGAATTTCCCTTAGTTTTTCTTCAATGTATGTATATTGTCAAACCTATTATTAGAGCAATTATGTATTACTATTACTATAATATTCCATCTATATACCTCATGTTTCACAGATATAGGCTTAGCATATATCTGAGAATATGTTATAAACCTGAACCTAGGCCTGAGTTTCTTTGATTCCTTATATCATGGCCATCATGTGTATTTTCAGTCCTTCTTCACCATTTTGTGTTAAATGAAGTAGCTTGTAAAGAGGCACAGGAAGAAAAACCTGTATGAGTTATTCCTATTAGTAAAGCACAGACATCAGCAAATAACAATGAAGGCAAAAAAAAAAAATGTATTCACAAGAAATTTGATGATTCATGATACAATGGGTTGTGATCATCACCTGATAGATTTGTCATCTCAAAAATGTTCTATTAACCCAAGCCTGTTGATCAGAGTTGTAGCAGTTCGCATGAAAAAGAACACAAAAGAATAGTACTTGAAATGTCTGTGATGCTGCTTCCAGAAAATGCAGGACTGTGAGGTGCCTGTTGAAAATGCTGTTTTTTCCCCCCTGGATCTCTGACACAATTTTTTGAAACAATCTCCAGCTCACCACCAATTTCCTCTATTCATATAGAAACTCATACATATTAAGCCCATTATTTAATCCTTATATTTTGCTAAATTTAAAAACAAAACCACTAAGAAAAGTTTTCTCCCACATGATGCACAGAAAAGAAATTTTTTTCCTTACTGCTATGACTTTAAGCTGAGTACTGTTGCATAAGATGGCTTTCTAGACATCTTACCTACAGGGATACCCATCAAGAATCCCCCGACAGGAATTGTTTCCATTCAAAGTTTTCAGATGGCCTTATGGCTTCTTTGAGGTGAATCAAACTTCAAGTCACATATGTATTCTAGAAGAGATTTCACAGGCTACAAGGCTTAATATAGGACTCAGGAATGAGGCTAATTCCCACAGGTCAATCTCCTAAGGAGTCAGATGTTATTCTACTAAGGAGTTAGTTAACCATCATGATTCAGGAGCATTGCACATCTGATGGTGATATAGTTTTAACATCCAACTTTCAACTCTCCATCTGCATAAATTCTCCTATGTAAATACTTTACAAAAAGAGAATCATGTTTTCCAATTGAATCATCATGTCAGTATATGATCCTCCTCTCTCATCCATGCATTATTCATGCTGCTAAGGCTCTTCTCAGAGCCAAAATCTCTTCTTCACCAGAATCTTCCAATCACCACCTATGCCATTTCCCACTAACAAGTAAATGCAAAAGTAATTTGACCTTGAACATTGTGATGGCTATTCTTGGTTGTCAAGTTGACTACATATGGAATTAACTAAAATCCAAATGGTTAGACACACCTGTGAGGGATTTTTTTTTTTAATTAAATCTTTTAAAATGGGAAGACCAAATTCTAATATGGATCTCTGAGGTGGGAAGATATACCTTTAATTTATACCTTTTAATCTGGACAACACCTTCTGCTGGCAACTTATATAAGGGACATGGGAGAAGGACACTCTTTCTTTTTGTCTGCTGTCTCTTATCTTTGCTAGTATATCTACACCTTGGCATCAGAATAGTGCATAGATACCTTTTTTGGGATTCCAGCATATCTTGAAGACCAGCTGAGACATCTAGCCTCATAGGGTGAACAAATACTGAATTCTCTATAGGCAGTCTTTGTTGAGTTAGCTAGCCCACAACCAATAAGTCATGCTAATTATATATATATTAACTAAATGTTCTGTTGTGCTAGAGATCTCTGACTAATATAGGCATATCTCCCTTTTCCACTCTGTATATGTGTTTGCATTTATGTGTAGGTTGGTTTGGGCTTACTTTTATGTCCATGTGGATTTGGAGGCCAGAGGTCAATATCTTGTGTACTTAGGACATATATCACTTGATAGGATAGGCACAACCTACTTGAAGCTGTGTCTGAATCCCAGACCTTGGCATTTCAAATATATCTTTCAAGAGATTCTTCTCTGAGCATCTTGCAATCATGCTATCTTTGGATGAATGGGTCCATCAGCAATCCTTTCAGAAAGCAGCTGTCCTTCACTTTTTTTGCTCTCAGGCCAACTCACACATGGTGTGGACAGATATAGGGACCATCTTTGCTGTCTCCATGCCACAAAGAAGCAGACTTAATCTAAAAATCTGTGCACCTGCTTGCCTGATGTGACGGTTACTCTCGGTTTTCTGTCTTAAAAAAAAAAAAAAAGGTTTAGGAAATAGATGAGTAATTCTTCTGAAGGGGTATTCTATTGTTCAGCAAACTGAATGAAGGAACCCTACTCTGAATATCGATGACAACACCCAACAGGGTTGGAGAGCAGTGGGAGATAGGAAAAAAGATGCCTGTATTTGTACACTGGACTCTTCCTGAGCAAATTTGTTAATTGCTTTGTGTTATATTTTCTGTTGCTGCTCACACATAACCACTTTGGCTATGAATGCAAACTTCCTAGTGACTCTTCACTGAGGTTCCAGGATTTCAATCTCAGCGTTGGTCACTCTTGTTCTGAGACTTCCAAATTTCAGAGCTGAGAAGCTACCAGTGTCTTCACACATCCATCCTACGAAAGCTAATGTAGGGACTAGTCAGCCTCTGATCGTGTAATCTGATAGAATAAAAATTTGATGCACACATATGAATGCATATATAAATAGATATAATCCACATAATATATACACATAAAGTTCATGAGTTACTGCCACCCCTATTCTGTTTCTCTATGATAGCCATTGTGTTGGAAAGCCCCTCCAGAGGTCAACAGGAAGAAATCTCTTCTAACAAACCCCCAAATCTGAATTACCTATTTCTCATATCTACCATACATCACTCAGATGTTCCTCTTGGCTGTATAACACACACTGGAATGCAAACATGCCATATTTCCAATTTTTACCAACAGATGTATGTATAGTTGGTAGGTACCCCCTTTCCCATTCTTGTTCTAGTTACTAGCAAAATTCTTTCAGAACAATCTTTTCACTGTCCCCAGTATTTTTATTTCATTATCTCTTAAATGTTACTTATACTTCACAAGTTAGAGCCACAGCTGTACATAAACCTTCAGTGTTACAGCTATGGCTAAGTCTGCATGCTCTCCTCAACACTGTGTATCTTCCCATGGGTCATATTCTTCCTTCATTGAGTTCTTTACTTTGTGACTGCCACTGTGTACTTTTTGTTTTGTTTTTATCTCCCATTTAAAATGACTGTTCCTCTTTCTCACAGTTCATGGTTCTTTCTCTGTTGCCTACAGCTGAGTAATTGGATCCACAATTTGCTCTAATGACTACTGCTGAGTAATTGGCCCTACAATTCACTCAGCTTCCAAGATGGAAAGACTAAGAACTGTCTTTGGCTGCATTTTTCTTTCATCCCATAGAGCATCTATCAGCAAGAGTGTAGGTGGCTTTTAACACACACACACACACACACACACACACACACACACACACACACACACACACTTCTGCTACCACTGCTATCACATTGATTTGAATCCCAGAATACTTACCTGGAAAGCTAATGGAGTACTTGACTTCTCCTGCTTCTTATTTCCATTATTTCTCTGCAATTTTCATATCTTTATAACATGGGGCAGCTAGAGAGGGACAGATGGCACCATCTCTGTGCTGTAAGTCATTTGCTTACCAGAATGCAGTCTGTGAAGGGCCTATGACCTTGTGCTTCATATAAATGCCCCAATTCAACAGCCTCCTTTTCTCTGCTTCCCTTCTGTTGACTATTTTCCTCTTTGCTCCTAGCACATACCAAATATACTTCTGACTCAGAAGTTTTCGTTTTCATTCTAGCTTCTTGAAAGTGGTCATCTTGCTTCCCGAGCAAAACACACACACACACACACACACACACACACACACACACACACACACACACGCATGCACACACACACACACATATATATATAAGTATATATATATGTGTGTGTGTGTGTGTATGTATATGTATATATTAGAAGAAACATGAGATAACAATGTTATCTAAATGTTTAAAAGTAGAAAATGAAGACCACTGCTTCCTGGTGTGTAGAAATTAAACAAAATTAAAATGTGAGTGTTTAAAAATAGAGTTTTCTTTGCTTAAGTGCATTTTATGGCTGTTTTGCACTTAATGTGCTTAGATGTCTGCTTTCAAAAGGGAAAACATGGCTCAAAATAAAATATTTATTATTATTCTGACATTAATAGAAAATGTTAGCTAGTTCTCAGAGATGGGTCTTGACATCAGAACACCTGGACACCTGTTAATACTGCAAGTGTTCATACCTCACCAGCATTGGTAAATCACAGAACCTGGTGCAAGTCCAAGTGGTTTGCACTTTATCAGACCTCAGAAGGAAGATGATGTATCACAGCATTCTAACATCACCATCCCAGATCATGTGAATGCCATCTTAATGTGACTACCATTTAGGTATCTAGGTATCTACTTATGAAACTCTATGATTTTTCTCATATACAGTTAGACTGGGAAGTCAGGAATTTGAGATCTGATGATGTAAACAAAGAACTTAATATGTGATTCTCTGTAAGAGCCCATTATTTCTGTCTCTGTGTTTGAAATAATTATTCGTTTTCAAATGTTCATTACTTATAACACCTGTGTGTGTGTGTGTGTGCATGTGTCTGTGTCTTTGTCTGTGTTATACAACACACTGACACAGACAGACACACACACACACACACACACACACACACACACACACACACACACACACACACAAGATTGAGTTTCTCTAACTTGTGACTGGACTGGCTGATTCGTAAAGCCCAGTATGTCCACCTTTGTAATCCTGGGATTATGGATGCATGCTACAGCACACACAGTTACATAGATGCTAGATAGATGATAGAATTCACACTCAGGTCTTCATCCTTGTGCTTGCACAGCAAGCTTTTTGTTCATTGAACTATCTCTACAGGCCCAAGCAAATGGCTTTTAATGTTACTAGTAAGGATGGCAGTTGGCCGGTTTTATAAAATTGGGCTGAGCATAGATTGGTCCTGCCTTAATCCCAGTCTTTATCCCCTAGTAGCTCTATATCTTACAAAAGGTATATTTAATTACCATTGTGTTGATACCTAATTCAGACTAAACCTTGACATTACTCTGCAATAATTATCACTCAACATGAGTAATTGTTGTCTTGAGATTTTGTTTAGGAAGCAATACGTCTATTTCTTACCATTTAAATGAGGAGACACAAATTTTATGAACAGGAATTTATTGGCCATTTTCTTTTTAAAAATATTTATGATGGGCTTTTTTTGTATTGTTTTAGGAACTGGCTTGTAGTTAGGTAGGGCACAATGTGCTTCATTATTATCATTTAAAGTATCTGCCTTTATATTCTACATAAGTCTGCTGAAACAATAAGGTGCCTTTCCTAGAGAAATAAGATTCTACATAAGTCTGCTGAAACAATAAGGTGCCTTTCCTAGAGAAATAAGATTCTGTTGTTTCAATTGTGGTTTATTGTTTTACAAGGAGAGAAGCCCTTAAAACATGTCTTACTGTGCAACAACTCCAGGCTGATATTCTGGTTTGTGATTCAGCAAGCCAATTTCCTTTACAATATGGCCACAGAACTAATTTGTAGAAATGAAAAGCCAATTTGAAATTGTTATAATTGTGTGCTGGGGGAAAAGCACACTCGTTTACTGATTGTGCTCTCTAATTTTCCTGTCATCCTTTTTCAGCTGGCTGATACTTAATATTTGCAGAGCTTTATGCAATTTGGTACACCTGTATTTCACCATGGTAATTTTGAAATCTGTTAAATTCTAACAAGTGTTAGACAGTCTCTGTTGGGCATTTTGTATCCCACATCAGAAAATGACAAATTTAAATCATTTAAGAGTCAATCCAAAACATTTATCTTTAAGAAAACTTAAGACTATTGGAAGGTTTTTTCAGAAGAAATACTGGGCTCACACAATGGCTGGATACCCCACTTGTGTGTCATGATTCTATTGTGATGTCTCAGTGACTCTGCTTAATGAAGTATCTAATCAACTCAAAAGATGGAAGGTTTTCTTTCACCTCCTAAATTTTTATGAAAAATAGTAGAGCCATGCTTAGACTCAGTTAGCTCAACCCATTATGCAATCAGTGTATCTCACAGGAGAGGTAGAAAGCTAATTAAAACGGCCACAGGGAACTTGTAAATAGGCATCAGCAGCATGCAATAAAAGTAAAAGTGGAAAAGAAAAGCGTTTAGTGGAGCACCAGGAATTATTGGGCATCTGGCATTTGATGTTTCTGTTTTAAATGAACCCCTCCTCAGTCTATGTTCTAGACCATTGAATTTCCACATGATTGGTAAATGTGATAATGTCACTTTTAAAGGTAGATTTATAAACTTATTAAGCACTCTGCAATCAGCGTTACTAAATAGCAGGTGTAAGCTATGATTTAAATTACACTTATAATGTAGTTTTTAAATCCTAATATGAAAAATACCTCAGCTTCCACAGATGTTTGAGTTGAAAGCTTCCACTTATCAGTCTCACTCCAATTGCAACCAAATTAATACTGTTTACTTTGATTTATGGGCAATTGGCTAATTTTGACTTGAGACCCTTTGGGAAATTATCTAAAGCCCAATAGTACTATTAAATTTTTACCCTATCCAAATAGCAGTACAGGGGAGGAAGCCTCCTGAACAAAACATGGCCCATTTTCCTCTCTGTCTCTGTCTCTGTCTCTGTCTCTGTCTCTCTGTCTCTGTCTCTCTCTGTTTTTGTTTTTGCTTTTTGAAACATGGTTTCTCTGTGTTGTTTTGATGCCTGTCCTGGATCTCACTCTGTATACCAGGTTGGCTTCGAACTCACAGAAATCTGCCTGTCTGCCTCCTGAGTACTAGGATTAAAGGTGTGTGCTACCAACATCTGGCCCATTTCCTGTCTCTTGACCTTAAATTCTGGTGCCTCTTCTATGGAATAATAAGCATACCATGCAAGGGTTTTTTTGTTTTTTGTTTTTTGTTTTTATTTTGTTTTGTTTGTGTGTGTGTTTTAATCAGCCTGTGAGCATGAGATAGGGTGTATTCCTTCTCTTTCACACTATTCATCTTCTTTTTTTCCTTTTCAAAAATCACCTAGCTAAGAACTATTTATGTGCAAAATTTAAACGAAACATATATTTTCAGGATTGTCTTCTGATTATCCACAATAAATTTAGAAAAATTGCTGCTCTAGAACAATGGAAAGGTGTTTGCTGCTGTAATGGATAACTGGCTCACAGAAGAATTAGAGGAATGGTATGCTATCAGCTATTTATTTTGAGCCATCTCCAGCCCTCTTAGAATAGTCTTGCTGTGTATCCATCATTGGGTTTCCCTCTACTCTTCTCAGTTAGTCATGGCCTCCTCTCTTTGTTAGAATGACTTCTATTTCTCTTGACCATTTTGGCCTGTTCGAATGTCTAGCACATCCACTACGTGAAGGCCTCTGAACATTTAAATATTGTTTGAGAGTTCCATTCACATGTTGTTTTTTGGGTTTTTTTTTTTTTTTTTGTATCAAACCCATTTTCTTCCTTTCAGTTCTTTCTCTCTCACAGCATTTTACCATCCAATTGCATGTCCTCCATTCTTTGGGGTTATAACCCAGAGCATACTTGGTTCTGTCTGTATGTTTGTGAATGCGGGAATATCTATTAGAACGCAGATAGACTCTCATGTCTGCCATCCCCAGAATTTATTAGTTGCCAATAGCTCTTCACCTAGGGGAAGTACTTCATGTGTGCCTCCCAATCCTTGCTGAAATTTTTTGCTGACTTGAATTTGTGAAGGTATTATGCCTGCGTACACAACTGTTGTATGAAACTGCCATGTCCTGTAAATACTGTTTTACTGAAGACACCTATTGCCATTGGCTTTTTCATTCTCTCTGCCATCTCTTCCTCAGTAGTCCCTGAGAATTGGGAAGAAGGTGAGACTGATGTAGATGTCTCAGAATTGAGCAATCCACAGTCTACAAAAAGCCTTCTTTATAGAACTGAGTCATTATTTTCTTCATCATTGTATCAAAGCTTGACAATGAATATTTCTGGTAGATACTGGAAAGGAAATGAAAGAACTATTGATAAAACTATAGTCAACAAGTATCACTCATATTTTTGGGTTTGTTTGTTTGTTTATTTATTTATTTATTTATTTATTTATTTATTTATTGAGACAGGATTTCTCTATGTAGCTTTGTGCCTTTCCTGGATCTCACTCAGTAGACCAGGGTGGTCTCGAACTCACAAAGATCTGCCTGCCTCTGCCTCCTGAGTGCTGGGATTAAAGGCATGCACCACCACCACCCAGCCATTCATATTTTAATATGCCAAATATTTTACGTAGTGCTTTTTCATTTTTTTTTAGTAGCATAGAAAGCTGGACAGAGAATGAAGCAGGGGAATACAAGAGAGGAGAGGAAGGAAAACTCTAAAATCTGTTAAGGAATCTTGATTTAAAAATCAACTAAAGGCAATTTATTAATTATTTTCTAACCTAATCCATGCAATAAGAACCCCTACATGCAGCATTTCTTTTGCTACTATTAAATAAATAGAAGGAAATATTTTGTGTCAAAATAACAGTATAGTTTGGAAGGTCTGCTTTTTGAGACACAATCTCCTGTAACTCTGGTAGAAACTAAACTCACAGTATATAAGACTGTCATGAATGCCTAATCATCCTGCCTCAGCCTCCCTAGGGTTAAAATTACAAGAGTACATGAGAGTTTTGACAACAGAATTTTATGTCAATCTCTGATTATTCTCAAATCATGTAGAACTCAATGCCGATAGAGCTTAAAAAATATAGTCTGTGTGCTAAAAGATTAGTCTCATTTTATATAAGGACATTGAACAGAAAAAATATTTCTGTAAAGTCACAGAAAATAAAACTCAAGGAAATATTAGATTATATTATTTTTGTACCACAGACAAACATGACAACCAAAAAAATACACCTTCCCATTCTAGGAAGAAATTGCAAGAAGAAATATACTGCCTGGTATTCACTGTTAGATAAATTCTTCCACAGCTGCCTATTGGAGCACACCCTCCTAAGTTAACTACTGTGTAACTGGTCAATAAACCCAATCTTCTAAATGGAGAATTTCTAATTGTAGGAAAAGAATTTATTCCTTGGGTTTAGATTATTGAGCTCACTTGTAATTAAAAGTAAATCTTAAGGAGAAAACTGCACAAAATTGATACCTGGCTGCTTGCATTCTATTGCTCAACAGTGGGATGGTTTTTCTTGGGTCTTCTTTTTCTATATCTTCATTGAAGAACAATTTGAAAATGGAACATGAAAAGTAATAGTTTGGCCAAAAGAAGATACATATTAAACCACACAAATTTACTTCTATGTGAGATTTCAGAATGTATTCTGAAAATTATTTAATTTATGAGATTGAATTGTTATTTTTGCATGAAGTCTCTTTTTTATTAATAATTTGGGGCCTGTGCATATGTGCATTTGTGTGATTGTGTGTGTGTGTGTGTGTGTGTGTGTGTGTGTGTGTGTGTGTGTGTAGAGGTTAGAGACAACCTTGAGTATAATTCATCAGGTGCTTCCCACCTTGCTTTTTAAAGACAAGATCTCTTTACTTGCCTGAAGTTCAGGAAGGAGGCAAGGCTAATTGGCTAGGGAACTCCTGGGATCCATTCATCTCTTCCTCCTCAGTGCTGGTATTTCACACATGTGCCACTCTACTCAGCTTGTTTATGGGAGTTTGAAGAATTAAACTATCTTCTGAATTTTCTCAACAATAAGAAAACAAGTGATGGAGATGGGCCAACAAAACAAGTACTTGGACATTGCTGATATTTTACTTATTTTACAGAGATAGCATGGCAGTGATTTTATTGAGTGAACCATCTTTGCAACAACACCTTCAAATTTTTATTGCTGAATCAACATTCTAGTGTGGGAAAATATAGCTATGTATAAGAATGCACTTACTTTTAACTGTATGGTTGTTTTAGGTTTAGCATTGTGTTTATTATTTTATTACCAGACTTTTTTTTTTTCTCGAAACAGGATTTCTCTGTGTAGCTTTGTGCCTTTTCCTGGAACTCACTTGGTAGCCCAGGCTGGCCTCGAACTCACAGAGATCCACCTGCCTCTGCCTCCCAAGTGCTGGGATTAAAGGCATGCGCCACCACCAGCTACCATACTGTTTTATATGATTTTGTATTTAAGGGTCATCAGTGAGTCTTGGCAGCAAGAATCTTGGCAAATTTTATTACGAGCACTAAATAGACTTCTGATAGCTCTACCTACCGTTCTTCAGGCTGTTTCAATGCTTCTAAAATTGGCCTTAGATACTTTCCATAGGCTTTGTACAAGAATGTTGGAAGTTCCCTTTGGGAGAAATAGAGATCATCAAATAACCAGACAAAATGAAATACAATCAGTGCCAAAGAACTTGTTCCTTTGGTCCAATCCTATCAAATGTGGGTTTTTGTTTATTTGTTTTTTGTTTTGTTTTTTAATGTTGGTAAAGTTCAGAGGAAAGTTTATAAACCAGGATGTTGATTCACAATACATAGAAACAACATGTGCACCTCAAGAGACAACTATATAAATGAAAGATTGTGATATACCCACTCATCAAAGAATGTTATTTAGCTTTAAAACAGAACCATATCTTACCACTTGCCTTCAATGGATGGAATTAAAGATAAATACCATTAGAAAGAGAAGAAGAGGGTTGCTTACTATTACATGATGAGTTGATAGCAGTAAAATTAACCACAAAATCAGTGAGAGAGAGAGAGAAGCAGCTGTTACTGTTGATGAAGGAAAATGCTGATAATAAAAAGAAGTAGGTGAAAGGACAGATGAGTATATTTTTGGGATAAAAAAAACAACAAAAACTCTAGATCTATAAAATGCACCCTGAGGCTAATAGGTAATGACACCAGATCTGTAAGTTTTATTAATTCAATACATTTTAATTTGGAACCTATATGAAATACATCTATGCTGGTCTGTTTCACTATTGTAACAACATTACTATTTGTATTTCCTGATATCATATTAGAAATCTCAAAATATAGACAGTGACATTCACTGAAAAATGAAGACACAAACATGGGCTTCTCTACTGTGACATTCAGAAAATTACCAACCTCTTAAAAGGAGATATTTTCCTCTCAATGTGTTCAATATTTAAACTATATTTTGAGTTTGGATACTTTTAAATCTTCCTTCTGATTATTGTGGTATTTTCCTGGCTTCCTTTTTAAAATTTTACTTTTTTCACACATGAATATATTTTATTCGGTCCAATCTACTCCTTACCCCTTACAATTCTTCTTCCTAAGTCCTTTCTCTCACACCTACCTGTCTTCTTCATGTCTTCCTTTTGAACACACACACACACACACACACACACAAACACAAAATAAAAACAAACAAAAACCAACATACAGAGTCCGACTAGTTTTGTGTGCATATGTGCAAGTATAAGGTTGTCCATTGCAGCATGTTCAACCTAGCAGGAGCCCCAACCCAGAAAAAAAAAAATGGACTCTCTTTCATCCATATCCAGCATCAGCTGCCTATAGCTTCCCAACCAGTAGTAGGGCCATGTTGGAATATTGACTAGATTGAATTTGTGTGGATTTTGTGTGGTAATATCAGCTGCTGAGATTTCATAAGTGTAACTGAATAAGGCCAGAAGACACTGTTTTTCCCTGGCTTTCCTGGACCTCTGCTGCTCACAATCCTTATGCCCCTCTTCTTAGAAGCTCCCTCAGCCTTTAAGAAGGGCTGTGATGGAAACGAACATGCGAGAATAATCACTCCACAGAAACTTGGTCCTGCCCTTAGGTTGCCTATGGTGCTTTGTGTTAAGCTCCAGTCACTTCAAAAAGGAGCTTGTCTGATGAGGGATGGAAGCTGAACTAATCTACTGATGGGAGAGTAACTATTTATTGAGCCTATTATAGCTGTTCTTCTTGCCTCCTTCCTAACAGGGATTGAATGTGCCTCCTAATTTAGGATTTTAATAGGTTAAGACTTTTAAATTCAAATCAATATCTTAAAAACATAAAAATTGTACATATTTACGGGACACTACACAATGTTTTGTTACATGTAGCTGTTGTTTAAACTGGGGTAAACATATCTGTCACCTTAAATATTTATCATGTCTTTATAGGGAAAACATTCAAAATCCTAAGAGCTCAGAATTTACCATCACTTGAAATATTTATCCAGGCATAATATTTTATAGACAAAAGTGAATTCTGAATTAGGTCTTAAATCCCAATTTGAAAAAAGTCATTAAAAAATGCTGCCTCTAATTAGAACTTTTCATCTGTCTGCTGACTTCAGAATTTAAATCCCTTAGAGCTATTATATAAAATCAATTCTTAATTTGCTGAAATACTGTCCACAAATAATCATGACTGTGTGTTCTCTCGCAAAAAATAAATAAATTGAATTATTGAACCCCTGAATTATGTGTTCTTACAAATTACTCATGACCTCGGTATGTTTCGGAAGTTTGTGAAACTTCCTATCATACTAGCCATCTGTGTGTGTGTGTGTGTGTGTGTGTGTGTGTGTGTATGTGTGTGTGTGTGTGTGTGTGTGTGTGTGTGTGTGTGTGTGTGTGTGAAATTTGCTTCCCATTAGGGCTTTGTCATTTTGTGTTGTAATTGCCTTCTCACTTCACTGTGGTCCCATCAGACTAAAACTCTTCAAAGGAAGAAATCGTGCCATAGTGAATCCCCAGTGCCCAATCATGGAGGAAGAATATGTTCAATAAGTATGTTTCTATAAAAAGTGAATAGCAATTAAATAGTCAATTAAGAAAATGTGTAAGAACTCACTTGTGTGTATTCTATTATCTACTGGTGCTGACACTATGCTCTTAAAGAGGAGAGATAATTAATTACACAAACATTACAAAGAAAGTATTTCTTCCAACTTACAAACAACATTCTTTGCCTGTGTGTGTTATGCACATGATGTACTATGTATGTGTGTGTATGTGCATGATGTATGTAGTGTATCACTGTGTATGTTATGTACATGTGTGATGTATGTACAGGTGTGTGTGTGTGTGTGTGTGTGTGTGTGTGTGTGTGTGTGTGTATCCTATCCTCTAGAGGTTTTCACTTTTGTTTGCTTGATTATTTTAAGCAGAAATTATTGAATTATTTTATTTAATAAATATTTGAGCTGGGGAGATAGCTCAGAAGTTAAGAATGCTTTCTCATTCTGCACAGGACTCAAGTTCAGTTATTAACACAACTTAGTAGTTCATAACTGTTTGTGATTACAGCTTCTGAGGGTTGGGATTTCATTTCTGGTTTCCCAGGGCTCCTGAACATAGAAAGCACACATGCATATGCACATAGGAACTTACGTTAAAAATAAAAACAAATACCATTTAGTTTGACTCTTTTGTATTAGAAAATATAGCAGAACATTCAGCCACCAAGTTTAAAGAACAGTGATAATTAAACAAAGAATAGAAAAATATATGCTTCATGACTCTTTCCTTATAGGTTCCACATCTATGGATTCAGCTCATTACAGATAGAATCATTCAAAAAGATAAATTGTAGCTACAAGTATGGACAAGCTTTTCTGTTGTGTGGTCATAGCCTAAGAAATGTAGTACCATAAGAATTGATAGAACACTCAGACCAAATTAGGCATTATAAATAACCTGGAGGAAATTTCCAATAACATATGGATATATGTACATGAATTATGTACAAGTACTGAACCCATTATGCACAAGTAAAAGCAATTCAGCATTTGCATGTTGGTATCCATGGGAATGACTGTGACTGTACTTATCCTGAGGGAGGGGGATGGATGTAGTGGCCAACTTCTAGTACAGTTCTTCTCTAGATTCACAGCATCCTTCATGTCTCACATGAACTCATAAATAAAGAACACCTCAACAAGAAGAAACCTTGGCCTAATTCATAAATTAGCAACAGTATGAATCAATCAATCAATCAATCAATCAATCTGACAAACTACACAAAATGTATTCTACAAGATGGTTTTTAGAAGACTCTACACAAAATATACATTATATATATATGTATATATACATATATATATATATTCAAGCATGTATTACTATATATCTGTCATATATTTATAATTTCTCATTTATTTACATTACCTATCTGTATATCTATTACATATATATTCCTGTCTAACTGCATATCATCTGTTTATTTATCTTCTACTTGTCATGTACCTATCAACTATTTATCTTCATCTATCATTTATCTATAACCTATGGACTTATTATCTATCATCTAAATATCTATTCATCTATGTACAACCTCTAATTTATCTACCTATTATATCTCCATCTACTGTATTACTATTATGTATTTATTAATATATGCATATATCTTATATCCATCATTTATCTACTATCTACCCATTTGTCATCTATCTATCTAGCATCTATCCCTTAATATATTTGTCATCTATCATCTATCTTCTGTTCATCATGTATCTATCTGTCATATATCTACCCAAATTCCATCTCCACATTTATCCACAGCTACTTAGTATATCATCGGTCCATCATAGGAAAAACAAAAGTAAATAAAACTCACAGTTTTTTAACTTAAAATGCAAAAGCATAATCTATATCTATGTTTTTAATATGAGAACTTGAGGATGCAATGGGAGCACAATCAGCAGAAACATTTTCAAGCCAAGTATAATATGGTTTTGATATTAGGGAAATGGGGCCAGACACATGAGCAGTGAGCCAGATTTATTGTGATTTTTAGTCTATTTTAAAGACTTCCCTTCGCTGAAATAACTCCCACACTGGTGCTAGAAACCTCTATTAGATTTCTTAAGCCCTAAAGATTCTAGTCCTTCCATTTCCCTATTAAACTGAAATTGCTGTACAGGATGTAACACCACAGGAAGCACCGGCTAAAACCTGATCAGGGACTGCTTCCCAAGGTTTAAGACAGCTAATTAAGTGGGATCAGTCCTGTGGGAAGGTCCATTCACAACGGGGTGCATATCAGGTAGAGAGGAACCCAAAGCAAGAATGAAAGGTACTAAAGAAAGCTTGGTCAGACTGAAGTTTATCCTAGAGTTGCATGAATTGGAAATTGACAGTCACTGAAGACATTGACCCTTCAGCAAGAACTAAGTTAGAAGCCTTGGGGGTGTAGGGAGGTAAACCATCTCCTGGACAATAAATTTAAAAAATCGGTCGGTCACAGTCTCTGGTAACGGTACTGGGTTTGAAGGCAACACAATTTCTTTCTAACTGATTTGTTTTTATGCATGGGCACCATGGAACTTAAGACAGTCCATCAGTACAGTGGGCTCAAGTGAATTCAATTAACATCCAATGAAGACTTACTCCAAAGAAGGCTTGGTGTTCAGGTAACAGATGTAACAGATGGACTAGACAGAGTTCTTGGTATCAATATCACCCACAACCAGTGACAATGAATCACAGAAATTAGAATGCACAGCATAATATACTAAATATAATAAAATGGTACAAATTAAATAAACGTAGCAGAGTTATTATTCAGGGAGAAAAATTCCCAGAAAAGGTTCACAGTTAGGTCTGAAAGCCTCTTCTTCATTCCTTTAACTTTTCTGCAGATCCATCCCAAAGGAGTCCATTAGCTCTGTCTTCAACTGCTTTGTGTCTCCAAGCTATACTTGAGTAATTAAGAAGTGATCAGCAAAACATGAGGAGGCTGGTAACAGTAGGGTCACTTATTCTTAGGGCCTCAAAGAGGCTACCTGGATTGAAATGAGCAAGAGAGAGAGAGAGAGAGAGAGAGAGAGAGAGAGAGAGAGAGGTGGTCCAACAGTTAGGAGTACATATGGTTTATGCATCTGAGTTCAGTTCTGAGTGCCCACAATAGATTGCTTACCACCTGTAAGTCTAGCTCCAGGGAATCTGACACCCTCTTCTTCTGACCTCTCTCTCTCTGTCTCTGTCTGTGTGTGTGTGTGTGTGTGTGTGTGTGTGTGTGTGTGTGTTTGTGTGTATCACAAATTTCAAAATGTTCTTATTAAATAAAAAAACTCAGGGGAAGCAGGTATTAGGGTGAATTCTGAAAGGTCAGAGAAGCAGAACAAGCCAAAGCTAACCTCACCTTACCAACTTTTCAGCCAATCCTGTTTCTTCAAACTAGAAGCCTCTGAGTCCTCATCTGAATGGATCTCAGCTGCAGTGCTGCTAAAAGCCTAAAAACTTAAAAAGCCTAGTTTTCTAATTCCTTGTTTTCATGCCTTATATACCTTTCTGCTTCCTGCCATCACTTCCTGTGATTAAAGGCATGAGATCTCAAGTCCTCAGATTAAAGGTGTGTGCCACCATGCCTGACTGTTTCCAGTGTGGCCTTAAACTCACAGAGATCCAGATGGATCTCTGCCTCTGGAATGCTAGGATTAAAGGCAAGTGCTACCACTGCCTAATCTCTATGTTTAATATAGTGGCTGTTCTCTACTCTTCTCTGACCCCCAGATAAGTTTATTGGGGTGCATAATATATCAATCATGAATGTGTGTGTGTGTTTGTGTGTGTGTGTGTGTGTTCAAGTATTCGATAAAAGGGCCTTAGTTTTCTAGTACAGCATTCATTCTCCAGCATTGTGGTGTGTATACTTAGCTAGTTCACAGAAGGCTAGCTTCTAGGTAGACTAATTTTCTTGACATTAAAAGATATGGCTAATCCAGGCATGTTGGTACATGTCTTCAGTCACAGCACTCAGAGGCAGACGCAGGCAGATCTCTGTGAGTTTGGGACTTGCCTGATTTATAGAGCGAGTTCCAAGACAAACAGTGGTGTTACAGAGAAACCCTGTCTCTTGGAAATAAAAAAAAAAAAAAAAAAACAAAAAACAAAAAACAAAAAAAAAAAAGAGAAACAGAGAGAGAGAAAGAAAGGGTAAAAGGAAGAAAGAGCTAATTAAAACCTCATTTTTTGTCTTTGAGAATTACACAAGCTACTGAAAATAAGGTTTTAGAATTTTAGATTCTGAGGCCATGCTACTTTATTTTTCTATGAACAAGGCTATTGTTTTCAAGATGGTCCCCTAGTGACTGACCTCCTTGCCTGAATTCCACAGCCTGTATTATGCATTTTTTAGATATTTTGAATGCAAGCCTCAGAGTACTTTGAATAGAAACATATCAGTAGAAACAGAAGGCCGTATGTGGAATGGACAAGGCTTCCTTCCATAGCTAAGGTGGGAGAAACATTTCAGTTATTGATACAGGCAGAATTGTAGCAACATATTATTAAAAGGACATAAATTTGTCTCAGAACAAAGACTAGCAAACAGTTGAAGACCAACATTCTCTAAATATTCTGCAGTCCTAAAGGTTTCCTAAATCTTTATAGCACACTACAGTGACATCTGCTAAGCCACCTTGCAAATATTCTGTATTTGAAAGTCACTTGGAAGCAGCTACCAGTATTTAATTTTGGGATAATGCCTTCTTTATGTACAAACCCCTGGAGGATTTTAAACAGCTGTCATGGGGATCTTGGAGGTAGTTGTTGTAAATAGGAAAATTAGCTACCTCAAGTCATGTGTCGTGTCAGCAAAGATTTGATTAGTTGATAGATAAGGGTATGTCTGTGCCATCAATGCCAATGAGTGTCAACTTGGCCACACAAGCATTGAGAATAGGAGAATGCCACCACCAATACTCTTTAAATTGTTCCACACAATGGAAGCAGAAGGTATATTACCAAACTCATTCAATGAGGCTACAATTACCCTGATTCTTAAACCAAACAAAGATGCAATAAAGCAAGAGAACTACAGACCGATCTCCCTCATGAACATTGATGCAAAAATACTCAATAAAATTCTGGCAAACAGACTCCAAGAACATATCAAAACAATTATCCACCATGATCAAGTAGGCTTCATCCCAGGGATGCAAGGGTGGTTCAGCATACAAAAGTCCATCAATGTAATACACCATATAAACAAACTCAAAGAAAAGAAAAAACTACATGATCATCTCACTAGATGCAGAAAAAGTATTTGAAAAAATCAAATAACCCTTCATGATAAAGGTCTTGGGGCGATCAGGAATACAGGGAACATACCTAAACATAATAAAAGCAATCTACAGCAAGCCAACAGCCAACATCAAATTAAATGGAGAGAAACTCAAAGCAATACCACTAAACTCAGGAACAAGGCAAGGCTGTCCCCTCTCCCGATACTTATTCAATATAGTACTTGAAGTTCTAGCCAGAGCTATAAGACAACACAAAGAGATTAAGGGGATAAAAATTGGAAAGGAAGAAGTCAAGTTCTCCCTATTTGCAGATGACATGTTAGTATACATGAGTGACCCCAAAAATTCAACCAAGGAACTGATACAGCTAATAAAATCCTTCGGCAACATAGCAGGATACAAGATCAACTCAAAAAAATCAGTAGCCCTCCTATACACAATAGACAAACAGGCTGAAAAGGAAATCAGAGATACATCACCCTTTACATTAGCCACAAATGATATAAAATACCTTGGGGTTACTCTAACTAAGCATGTGAAGGATGTATATGACAAGAACTTTAAGTCCCTGAAAAAAGAAATTGAAGAAGATGTCAGAAAATGGAAAGATCTTCCATGCTCATAGATAGACAGGACTAACATAGTAAAAATGGCAATCTTACCAAAAGCAATCTACAGATTCAACCCAATTCCCCATCAAATTACCAACACAATTCTTCACAGATCAGGAAAGAATAATACTCAACTTCATATGGAAAAACAAAAAACCCAGGATAGCCAAAAGAATCATGTACAATAAAACAACTTCTGGAGGCATCACAATCCCCAACCTCAAGCTCTACTATAGAGCTACCATAATAAAAATAGCTTTGTACTGGCATAAAAACCAACATGTGGACCAATGGAATCGAATTGAAGACCCTGACATTAACCCACACACCTATGAACATATAATTTTTGACAAAGAAGCCAAAAATGTACAATGGAAAAAAGAAAGCATCTTCACCAAATGGTGCTGGCATAATTGGATGTCAATGTGTAGAAGGCTGCAAATAGATCCATATCTGTCACCATGCACAAAACTTAAGTCCAAGTGGATCAAAGACCTCAACATAAATCCAGTTACTCTGAACCTGATAGAAGAGAAAGTAGGAAGCACTCTTGAACACATTGGCACTGGAGATCACTTTCTAAATATGACACCAGTAGCACAGACACTGAGAGAAACAATCAATCAATGGGACCTATTGAAACTGAGAAGCTTTTGTAGAGCAAAGGACATGGTCAACACGACAAAGCAACAGCCTACAGAATGGGAAAAGGTCTTCACCAACCGCACATCTGACAGAGAATTCTCCACAGAGGAAGTTCAAAAGGCTGAAAGACATTTAAGCAATTGCTCAACATCCCTAATTATCCGGGAAATGCAAATCAAAACGACTCTGAGATACCACCTTACACCCCTCAGAGTGGCTAAGATCAAAAACACAGAAGACAGCTTATGCTAAAGAGGATGTGGATCAAGGGGAACTCTCCTCCACTTCTGGTGGGAATGCAAGCTTGTACAGCCACTTTGGAAATCAATATGGCACTTCCTTAGAAAATTAGTAATCCATCTCCCCCAAGACCCAGCTGTAGCACTCTTGTGCATATACCCAAGGAATGCTCAATCATGCCACAAGGGCATTTGCTCAGCTATGTTCATATCAGCATTGTTTGTAATAGCCAGAATCTGTAAACAACCTAGATGCCCTTCAACTGAAGAATGGATGAAGAAAATACTGTACATATACACAACGGAGTACTACTTAGCAGAGAAAAACAATGACATCATGAGGTTTGCAGGCAAATGGATGGATCTAGAAAAAATTATCCTGAGTGAGGTAACCCAGACTCAGAAGGACAAACATAGTATGTACTCACTCATAGGAGGATACTAGATGTAAAACAAAGATGACTAGACTGCTACACAACTCTAGGGAGGCTATCTAGAAAAAACGGGACCCTAGGAAAGACCCAATGACAGAGAAATGGATGAGATCTACATGAACAACCTAGACGACCGTGGGAGTAATGAAGGGCAAGATTTGAGGGAAAGAAAGCTTAGGGGAGCAGGAGATCCCAGCTGGATCAAGAACAGAAAGGGAGAACGAGGAATAACAGACCATAATAAATGAAGACCACATGAGAACAGGAATAGGCAGAGTGTTCAAGAGGTCCCCAGAAATCCACAATGATATATTCTCTGTAGACTGCTGGCAGTGGTCGAGGGAGGGCCTGGTATGACCTAGTCTGGTGATCAGATGACTAAACACCCTAGCAGTGGTCTTGGAACTCTCATCCAATAACTGATGGAAGTGGATGCAGAGATCCTTGGCCAGGCCCCAAGTGGAGCTCCAGGTGTCCAACTGTCGAGAAGGAGGAGGGACTGCAAGAATGTGAATTGTTGAACCAAAATTGCAAAAAGCACAGGGACAAATAGCCAATCAAATGGCAGCACATGAATTATGAACCAAGGGCTGTGGAACCCCCAGCTGGATCAGGCCCTCTGGATAAGTGAGACAATTGAATAGCTTGATCTGCTTGGGAGGCTCCCAGGCTGTGGGACCAGGAACTGTCCTTAGTGCATGAGCTGGCTGTTTCAAACCTTGGGTCTACACAGGGACACATGCTCAGCCTGGAAGGAGGGGACTGGACCTGCCTGTACTGAATCCACCAGGTTTAAATGAGTCCCGAGGGGTGTCTTGGTCCTGGAGGACATGGGAATGGAGGGGAGGGGCTAGGGGGAAGGTGGGAGTGGGAGTGGGAGAGGGGAGGACAGGGGAACCCATGGCTGATGAATAAAATTAAAACACATAATAATAAAAAAAAGAAAAACAAGAAAAAAAAGAATAGGAGAATGCAAAATTGATAGAAATTCAGGTTGGAGAGATATTTCAGTAGGTAAAGACCTAAGGTTGTTCCCAGACTTGAACTCATGCCAAGAACCTCATAACTGTCTGTTAATTCTAGCTGCAGGGAATCCAATGTTTCTGGCTTCTGTGGGCATCTGCACTCATGTGTGCATACCTATAAAGAGACACAGATACACATACATAAATTGAATATAGAATATTTTTTAAATTAACATAAATTATAGTCCCTAATGAAGTATGGTTTGAAAAATTATTCCAGATTTTTAAGAGTGCAAGCCATTTTTCATAATGTGTAAAAAATAATAATCATAGGATGGAAGACAAAGATTTGTGTAGAAATGGCTTAGTTTAACTTTCAGCAACATAGAGTTGGCACACAATCTTGATTGGAAGGCATCTGTTACTTTTCTAGTTTTTTAACAAAACCTCTGAGAAAAACAACTTAAGAGAAGAAGATTTTCTTTTCAGCTCACAACTTGAAGGTACTGTCCATCATGGTGGCAGAAGCCTGTAGCAAGAGCTGGAGGCAGCTGATCCCATTGTACAGACTTTAAAGAAGAGACATCTGGAAGCAGTATTTCATTCCCTTCTTTTTGTTCACTTTGACACCTCAGACCATGGAATAGTGTCCTACACATTCAATATGAACCCTCCCCTTTAATTTTATGTAGGAACTCCCTCAAAGACATGTCCAGTAGTTTGTCTCCTAGGTGACAGCAAATATATCAGGTTGACCATCTTTATCAATTATCAGAGAAAGGGCAAAATAATTATCATTTTATCTTATGTCTCTGAGGTATGGACAATAACCACTTATAGTTATTTCTCAATTTACTTCTAAAATGCACTTTCATATCTGTCATTTTTACTGATATTTTGAAAGAAGAACTTAAAATTTTTTATTTCAGTATTGTATGTGTCTCTGTGCATACACATAGGTGCTATGTGACAAGTGTGTAGGTCAGATGACAATTTTTGGAAATCAGATTTCACTTTCTCCTATGTGGATCTTGAGAATCAAACTCAGATATTGCTTGTGATATGTGCCTGTACCCAGTACTCAAGCTCATTGACCCTTGAATACAGATTTGGAAGTACACAGGAAATCCTTTTGACTCATTTTTTCTCAACTGTAAAAAGGATTTCCATTCCAGTACAACCAATGTCAAGGTCAATTATAGAAGACCAAGATGCAGAAACTAGTGTTAAAATCATTGTTGTCACATGGTCATTAGAAATCTTTTCGTTTCTTGTTGAAAAAGTGCTATTTAGACCTAAAACATATTTCCTCATTTATTAACTTGAAAATAATGCAAATGTGCCATAATTCAGGCTCTGAACTATAGATTTTTTTCCTATGGAAGCTATTTTCATGGATAAGCTGCAGCTCCCTGGCTTCCTAAACTCAGTCTCCAAGACAGGGAAGATACTTTTGTTCTAAATACCAGGACTCAATGTACTTCTGACCTAAATGTACTTCCAGTCCTCTGAACCAGACAGCATTACTTGTCAGGTGACTTTTCAACAGATTTAAGATAATATAATAAGTATTGGTGAATTTCTTCTCTTACATGAAAATCAGAGGGTGAGAGACCCTGGTGAATGTGGCAAAGAAGAGAATTGGTCTTGAGACTCTATAGTCTTTTCCCTGATTTCCCCATAAATGCATTCTGTAGCCTCACAGGGTGAAACCATGGAAACAGATACATGACTTTTAAAAGGGATGGGACCAGCTACCATAAACAACATTTTTATCTACTTATATGCACAGCTATGTTAATCCCCTTGGATATGATATGGACTGTGGAAAAGCTGGGTTTCTATACTGTAGCCAAACAACCAATTGTTCACTATAAGAGTCAATGCGTTTTTTCCTAAGCAGGGTTATCACAAATGTGTTTTTTTAAACCAGGAAATTCAGAAAGTCTTTGACGCACTCTACTTTTATCAATGTGATTATGTGTTGGGAGAATATACTCCTACTTGAAATAAAAAAAAAGCTAATTCTTGCTCATGAGGCAATGTATGCTATCATATAGTTATTTAGAATTTACTATGATTAACACTATGCAAGTGAACTACTGAGGCCTGTGTTGATCACTTATCCACTAACTTTAATTGCCCAGGGAAGTCTTTGCTGCACTTTTACCAAACTGTCTGAGTGAGTGACCTCTTGTGCTCCCCAAAAGCCTGTTATGTTTCTATTTATCTCACACTCTTCTAATTGTCTCGAATCCATTGCTAACTACAGGCACTAACAGCAACAGAACCAATTAAAGACCATGGGTTCTGTAAGGTCATTATTGTAATTATAATTTGCCATCTGTAAAAGATGCCCCCTTTTCTCTTTTTCTCTGTTTCTTATACTGGTCATAGGTTATTCTGACTCAAAAACACTGTCTCAGAAAAAAAATTATTCAAAAGCATTAACCATGTATTCATATATTCAGTATCCCATTAATAGCAATAGTGTCCATGTCTTATGAGCTAAAGTTCTGTCTTCCCCACATGACCCTTTTAACATACACATACACAGACACAGACACACAGACACTCACTCACACACACACCACATTCACACACACATACACATACACATGCAGTGTCTTGTAGCCATTTTCTCCATATTGGAAAATTATGTTCAGTTTTAAGATGTAAACAAAACATAGAATCCCTGGGAAGTTCCTAAATATACAATATTCATAAGGTCCCTTCACAATGGTCTTATAAACAGAAATAATTACTGGAAATAAGAAATTCTCTGACCACTTGAACTGCCAAGAAGTTGTGCAGAAAGCTCTAGGGAGGTAGATTAGAGAGTCATAACCCAGCCTGGGCTAAGCTTTTTGGTGATACAAATGTCTTTGAGTCATTCCTAGTCCTATTAGTAACCCCTCTTCCATGATCCTATACATGACCCCATTAGAGCTAGATCTGGGTGGAATCATTGCTTTGGCCTATTATCCACGCCCTATCTGGGGTAGAGAGGCAGTCATTGATGTCACACCAGGAAAATACTCACAAACAGAAGTAATTAGCCATTTGTAACACCTGAGGTACCTGTTTGGAAGATAAATTTTAAGGACCAAATACCAAAGGAGAGCCAGCCTTTGACATTTCAGTGTTCTGATCTGTTGTTTGTATCTCCCCATACAGTACACTGAAGTCAGACAAAATTCTTTCATAGCCTACTGAAATCCAATTATTTCTGAAAAAAAAGAGAGAGAGACATTTGATGGTTGGATGCAGGATGGAGTGAACAAGGATTAAGGTTTTAAATTTTAATTCCATTCCAGAGCATGACAAATCAGTTTCATTGAAAAGTGACAGAAGATGAGTGTGTTCATTTTACCCCTAATCTTCACACTATGAGGATTGTTTCTGGGAAATCATATTGCTCTATGTAATTCTTATAGTGAATCAGAGATCATGTCATAACTACAAGTAACAATATCTTCTCAGGAAAACACATACCTTCATGTACTTAACTCATTGTATTGTAATGTCCAAGTTGCCTTCCATCTTCAAAGAACATGAGCATATTAATTCCTAACTTTCTTTGATTTCCTCTGTGCAGCTGCTAAGACCTTTCAGTGACATAGACATTTATCTCCATGACCTTTTTGAAATCTGGCATCCATCTTTTTTTTTCTTGTAAAACACATGTTCTATTGACTTCCTGTAGGAACTTTTACTCATTCTCTTAAAGCTACAAAAAAGATTTCACCTTCTCACTGTGTATTTAATCTTTTTTCAGAGTATAGGTTCATCCCAGCTGTGAGTTTGCCCAGAAGATCCTTTCCCATCTATATTTGAGGGTTCAATTTAAGGAAAACAAAACATTTCATTAGAGCCTTGTTCCTCTCTTATAATTTGCATTGTGATTTCTTCTTACCTTTAAAGTTTATTTTATTTTTAATGTGTGTGTGTGTGTGTGTGTGATATACCAGATACGTGCTAGTGTCCCCTGAGACTAGAGGCTAAAGTCCATTCTTTGGAGCTGGAGAAATACGCATTTGTGAGCCATTCAACCAAGTTCCTGGAAATCAAACTATTCTGGTCCTCTGTGAGAGCAATATGTGCTCCTAACTGCTGCGCCATCTCTCCAGGCCCTATGAGCTTCTGTTCATGTCTGTGTGAACCTCTGACTTTAACTCTATGACAGAAAATCTAATTTTTACAAAACATATATTAGCACAATGTTATGTATTAAGTTCTTCTAAGACATTTATAATATGCACTAATAAATACATAAAGTCATTAATTAATATCATTGATTATGTCTGTTAACTAATGGCAAACATGGTTTGGATTACTAGGTTATGACTGTATATGTTTATGCATTCATGTAAAATATCTAATCCATTCTTTAATGGGAGCATCAATTTATCTTTCTTAGTCTATATGACATTCATTTTTGCATAAAATAAAACACTATTTAGAGCTTTCTTTTAGTTGAAGGTCTTTTTTATTCCAACCTACTTGGCTGTTTTGCAGAATAATATTTTCTTCATTTTGTCTTTTAAATCTTGTGGGCTTTAAATCATGACAACAAAATTAATAACAACTAAAATTATTCACAACTTTGAGATGATTTTTACCAATGAATGAGGGACCCACAAATGTACAAACCTGATGAAAATACAATTTTGATTTTAGTTATAAATATAACATGCACTAGTCAGCTCATATTTTATGGAATTATGCATGTATGATATATATTCTGTATGTATATACAATAAAGTATCTATTTGTCAGAATTCTCTCTCTCTCCTCTCCTCTCTCTCTCTCTCTCTGTGTGTGTGTGTGTGTGTGTGTGTGTGTGTGTGTGTGTGTGTTTGTATGCATGTCTGTGTTATATGTGCACCTGTGTGTGGTTGAACATGTGTGTTCCAAAGAGGATACTTGGTGTCCTCCTCGATCACTTTCTATCTTATCCCTCGGAGATGGAAAGCCTCACTTCATTTAGAGCTTGGATAGTATGTTCCCACAATTCTCTAGATTCCATACATTATGACACTAGGTTATAGGTGCCTGCCCAGTCGGTCACACCAAGCATTTTTAAGTAGGTACTGAGTGTTTCAACTCAGTACCTCATTTAATTGTAGCAAGAGCTCTTGCCCACTTAGCCATTTTCTCTGCTCTGTGTTACTATTCTATTGAATGCATTGAGTTTATTCGTAAAGGCATCCTAAACTCCTAGAAAGCATCATAATTACAGGACCACAAAATATACAAACTCATTTTCTAGAGTAGAAATCTGCCTCTTCTGATCCAATCTAAATATAACTAACAAAGTTACCATTGTCAAGTCAGCCCTCTCTGTCATGCCCAGGAACAGCACCCTAGTAACCACACTCACTTGCAGCACAAAGGTAGTTTAGATACATTCCTCTCACCAAGCAAAAAAGTGTCCTTGAAAGAAAAATTTATATTTATATTAAGGTTTTTTTTAATCAAGAGCGTCCTAATAGTTATTATAGACTACTTAATATAATTTAAATGCAAAAGCAGTGTATCTTTTGTTATTCAAAATGTCTTGTAGCATAAACTGAGGCAGTGTACACTGCAGGGACTTTCATCTGTTATCTTTACTTCGTGACATAGAACTTTCTCAGATGCAGAACAGTAAAAAGCATTAGTGATTTTGTTATGTCCTAAGAAACTGTTTTTAGCATCAAATATAAAAGTTTTTCTCTCAAACAAACAAGAAGTTTATGCTATTAATAAAAGGCATGTTCCAAACTCTCCAAAATCAATGATCAATAACCTCTGAAAGACTTTTATTTTATTTTTATTGTTTGTATGTTTTTTTTTTAATTTCAGAAGTTGAGAAGTTCAATTACAACTAGAAAAGTACTCATTAAATTATACTTGTAAATACTCTATTTTTTTTTTTTATTTTACACATCTGCCATGGGTTCCCCTGTCCTCCCTGCTCCCACCCCCATTGTCCCCACCTTCCCCCCAGCCACTCCCCTCCATTCCCATATCCTCCAGGGCCAAGACTCCCCTGGGGATTCAATTCAACCTGGTGGATTCAGTACAGGCAGGTCCAGTCCCCTCCTCCCAGGCTGAGCAAAGTGTCCCTGTGTAAGGGCAAGGTTCCAAACGGCCAGCTCATGCACTAAGGTTAGGTCCGGGTCCCACTGCCTGGGTGCAATTAAGTCAGTGAAATGATTCTTAATGATATTATGCTATACTCATAGATATGTGCCTAGTCTAATTTTATTAGAGAAGTGTCATTCAGCAACTGATGGGAGCAGATACAGAGGCCCATAGCTAAACACTAGGAGGACCTCAGGGAATACCACAGAAGAGGGTGAGGAATGATTTTAAGAGCCAGAGAGGACAAGGACACCAGGAGAACACTGTCCACAGAAACAACTAAGCAGAGGTTGTAGGAGCTTGTAGAGATTGAATTGACAATCAGGGAACCTGTGTGGTCAAAGCTAAATCCTTTGCTTATAAGTTATGGTTGTGTACACTTGGGATTCTGTGGGATTCCTAACAGTTGGAGTAGGGAGTGTCCCTGACTCTTTTGATCTTGGGGCCATTTTCCTTCTTCTGGGTTGCTTTATCTAGCCTTGACATGAGGGTTTGTGCCTAGTCTTATTGTAACATGTTATGACGTGTTTGGTTGAAATCCTTGGGAGGCCCTCTCTTTCTTGAGAAGAAATGGAAAAGCAGTAGATCTGGGGGAGAGGGAAGTTTGGGGAGACTGGTAGAAACAGAAGAAGGGTAAATTTGGGTCAGGATGTGATGTATAAGAGAAAATTGAGAAAAGAATATTTATCTGTCAGTCATGATGAGTAAATCAACAAATGGCAAAATTCCAAGATAGAAAAAAAGAAGTTCAAGTACCAGAGTGCTGGAGCAATGGCTCAGTATGATTATGAGCACAATAATCTTGGAGATAATCCTGATTCATCATCCACATCAGAGGCTCACAACCACCTGCAATGCAAGCTCCAAGGGATCAGGCACACTGTTTTGGTGTCCACCAGCACTGCACTCATTTATAGATGCCCACATATGAGTTTGTTCACATGTGCGTGAGTGTGCACTCACACACACACACACACACACACACACACACACACACACACAATTTCATATAATTAAAAATAGTAAAGAAAATTTAAGAAATCAAATACTAGTATCTTAATTTTCAAAGAAAGGTTGCAATTTAAATTTTTGTCTTCCTTATGTCCAACATCAAATTAGAGAAATGTTGGCCCCTCACTTTAAGCATGTGGATTCATCTCATTACTTGTTTCTTTAGTAAAATGAATTTTATAGATGATGCCTTGCTGTGTTATTTTATGGCTGAACAGTATTCCAGTGTGTGGGTATCTTCTGTACTCATTATTAACTGACTGGGCACAGGTTGATTCCATACCTCAGTGTTGCGGGGTACTCTTCCATTAAATGGAGGCAGACCTTTTATATTAAATAAAAGCAGACATCACTTGAACATCTGATTATATTTCTTCTGCTAATGAAGACACATCATATTCTTAAAAAAATATTGAGGGTAAGGATGTTAAATATTCTCACAATGAAAATATTTGTTTGAGACAATGCTATACAGCTAGCAAGATATAATTGTTTTAGAGACTTTTCCAAACACCATGATATGTGCAGTAAATACACATAATCACATATCATTTGTTAATGAATTAGCATTTTAATGAGAAGATCTAATCATCTGTTTCCATTCAATCAGATGATTGACAGCTTTTTTGTCTCAAATTCCTTCACTAATCACATGCCTTTCCTGTAGCTCCTATCTTTCCAAAGTTAGATAATATAAGTAGATATGTTTCCCTAATTGTAAAGAGAGTCATTTGCAGAATCTGGTGTGGAAGTTGGGTTTCTTTCTCATTAACCCATTTTCACAGTTTCAATGTTATATCTGGACTAGAAATCCTAAGAACTCAGGGGTCTCTAAGTGAGCAGAAAGGAAGGTCATAAGACAGCTATTTCTCTGTTGATTTTAAGTACTGGTATGTCACGAGACAAAGGCTTCTATGAACTAATAGACAAAACTTACTTCTAATAGACAAAACTTATTTTATCCAAAGATCCAAAGTTTACTATGCATTGGCAAACTTTATTTGAAAGAATTTGCTTGCTAACATTCTTTCAAACAGTCCTTGGATGTGTGTGTGAGTGTGTATGTGTGTGTGTGTGTGTGTGTGTGTGTGTGTGTGTGTGTGTGTGTGTTTTCACATTTTGGTATGGAAGTGTATATTGTGGCTCATGTGTGGTAGTCAGAGATCAACTTTTAAGAATTAGTTCTATCTTTCCTTGCTGGATTGAAGAGATTAAAGTTAGCTCGGGATTTTACAGCAAACAGTTGTATCCATTGAAGATTCTTGCTGGCTCAACTTCCTGTTTCAGATTATTTCTTCTGAAGACATATGATTACTTTTATACAAAAGACCTTCTGCCCATCATTTAGTCCGTGAACTGTATCTAAGGCTGCACAAGAGGAAGAGGCATGGATACTGTATTTTAAATCTATGTCATCCTCATACTGACAAATTGCTAAATCAGAATTTTAGAACCATTGGCTTACTCCACAACTAAACTCATTGTAGAAACATTATAATAATAAGCAAAAGTAGATTGTTTAGAGCTCGTGAGTTCTTGTCAAAATACATGGCACTAAATGCAAATTGTTTCTAAATTATATGCAAACCAAATGCCTCCTTCATAGTTTGCCATCTCAGCTCTGTCTAAATTTGGATAGCTTAAAAGAGTACCCTCATCAACTTTAAATTTTTATTCATTTTCAGGTTTGCATTTATTTATTTATTTATCTATCTATCTATCTATCTATCTATTTATTTATTTATTCCTTTATTTTTACAGGGACCAGGTGACTTTTTCTGTTAACTCACAATCATAATTCCTTTAAAAAATCTACTTAAAAAATCCACAATAAATCTTGTGAAATCTAAATTCATCTGGACTACCACTGTTTTATACTTCTATAGGACTTTATATAAAAATCACCAAGGATGCTATCCCTGGCTTAGTTCAACTATCCCTATTTATTCAATCATGCCTGATCTTCTAACTACATAATAAACTTACAAATTTCTAGAAGTATTTTTCAATCCCTTTTTTCATTTATATGTAGTACAAAACTGTATAAACACCAAATCAGGGTTGGGGATTTAGCTCAGTGGTAGAGCACTTGCCTAGCAAGCACAAGGCCCTGGGTTCAATCCTCAGCTCAAAAACAAAACAAAACAAAACAAAAAACAAAAAACCAAAAAACAAAAAAAAACCCCACCAAATCAGAGAAGAATATTAAATGAATATTTATTAGACTGTTATTTCAAAGACCATCTAATGAAAAGTCCACACAAGGTATGAGAAGCCTCTTTTTACTTGTTGGTTTGGGTTCTTCAAAAGACTCTCAAAACATTTTAAGTTATTAACACTGTTCTTGGTTACCCCTGAGGGGTAGAAAATGAGGACCTATTGATGAAGACACCATGAACTTCAGAAACAGGGCCCAGAGGACCTGAGCTAGGTCTAACCTGAAAACCTCCTCTCTGAGAACTAAACTTTCATAGTGTCAGAAGGTGTGATGCAATCTTCCAAAGGAGGAAAAGCAAATGAAGTCCTACCTAGTACAGTTATGAACCACAATGAAAATGTGCATGGCATAATAAGCACATAGATTCAGTAGTGGCATGGATATCTTGGCAGTAACCAACAGCTTTCTAAGACACACTCAAGAAGAGGGTTGCCATGCCTGGTACTGGAAACTTAGTTAACTAATAAGTGAAAGAGAAATCATGGTTGTTGGAGGAGAACCTACAACCAGCAATTTACTAAACCAGCATATTCCCTAAAAACAACCTATAACATTTGTCCTTATACTTACATGTAAGTGTAGTCATCACTCAACATCAAGGAAATTTCTCTTTGAAACAGATGGAGACCATTACAAAAGATCACAATTAATAAAAATACATGAAATTTGGTATGAGATTATGTCTCTTAGCAATGTCAGAAGCCACAAACATAAGCGTCTCATCAACAAGACTGCCAAAACATGAGCTGAACAATGACAAAAAGAATAAATATTCCAAAGTGGACAGGTGGAAGACCATGAGGCCTTAACCCTACACAAAGAACTACAGGTGGCTAAAAAAAATGCTGAGAGCAGAAGAAATAGAATTCCTCAGGGAAGAACACACAAACTGATTATACAGCACCAATGGTAATCCCTGAAAGGATACATTTAAGTACTATTATATGTAATGAATAGGTTAAACTTAGGAATACATAATAAGTATATATTATACATGTATATACACATATATATCTACAATAGTAAATAATGAAAAAAAGGAGGGCATGAATTTGAAAATGAAAGGAATGATGTGTAGGAAGCTTTGGAAGGAGGAAAAGGGAAGGATGAAATGATATAATTATTTATAATAACCTCAAAATCAAAAAAAGAAATAAAAAAGTAAATAGGTGCATAAGTGACCTGAAAGTAAATTTTAGAAATCAAAGTAGAGTATGACACCAGACACAGCCCAAGGGTATAAACCAGAGCGTAAATGTTGGGCTCCTGGTTCTTATTGAGCTACAAACATAGGAACTCTTTTTCTCTACTCAGTTACTCTAATGTGGTTGATTTATAGCTGCAAATATTTGATGGAATACATATAAAGGGGTGAAGGATGTCTCTGTCTGCAAGGATATCATAAATGTATTATAATTTCATGGATATAAGTTCAGATACTGAGAAGAAGTGGTGGCAAGAAAGATGTAAATTAACTATGAGCCAGCTAAGTATATTTTATAAAATTACTTTAAAAAATCCAGATAAGAAACATAATTTCTCTAAACAATTTGTACAAAAATCCAAGTTAACAAAATTGTTCCCAATAAAAAGAAAAGTGAAAGAAAGCTATGGCCATGAAAGAAATAGTGCTGTTTGCCCAGCACCAAATGTATACAAATTTTTTCCAGGTCTGTCATCAACTTAAAAGATTTGTCTCCATAATATAAAAATTGAAGAACACTTCAGCCTCTAAGCTATATCTATTCAAATTTGAAATTATAGAGGTTTTCATGAAAACTTTGCAATAAAATGAGATACATATTGCTTCTACTATGCTTTAGATTTTATTGGTGTTATTAATCCAATTAAAAAACACAGCAAGAGGCTTAAGAATTGGAAAGAAAAATAGGAAAAAATCTTTTTTGATTTCTACATGATGCTATTTGGAGATATGGAAAGCTTGAGAATTAATGGAAAATATAATATGTAGAACAAGATAATTGAGGAAAGTAGACAATTATAAAAATCAACGTGTACACAAATCAATGGCTTTAATCATAAAATAAATATTGACTCTTACAAGATGGAATTGGAGGGAGAGCCATGATAAAATACTTCCCAGGAAAAGAAATCTATGCAAGTACTTCACAAGTAAAGCACAAAACATAATCTCTCCAAAAGCATGAAAACAAATTTGAAGAAAAGGAAATGTGTATGTCATTTCTGGAAACAATGTAGTCTCAGCCTAAGTACTGCCCAATCTTTATAAAAATTTAAGCTGAATATTAAATTAGAAATTTTCTGAACTTAAGAATCAAAAAAAAAAAAAAGTCAGGAGTTCAAGGTCAATTTGTAGTATATGAGACCAGAAAATTAAGCATGTCTTTTATTTATTTACTTACTTATTTTTTATAAAAAATTTAATCTATAAAACAAAACACATGATTAATAATGGATAGGAATTACTCAATGAATAGAGAGTCTAGACTTCAGAGATTAAAAATTACATTTGATACAAGGTAGAATTCAGTCTACAGAGGACTGGACTGGTAAACAGTAGATCACCAGTCATGGAAGGGGCTTTATCCCTTCCTGTTTGTCTATTGGATAGTAAAAACTTTGGTTGGAGAGGAAGCCATTGTTTTCACTGATGTTCTGCCTGGCTTTAAAATGGATCTTTCCAAACATGAGGTCATACTCATAATCCTGATGAAATTCAATGGGTCTCAGAAATATTTTTCTGAAAGATAATTATAAATTTTTGGCATAATCCATGAAGTTATGTGGCTGAGTCATATGGTAAATTTCATTTTAGTGTGTTTATAATTCCTCACACAGATATCAAAGGTGGTTGCATTAGTTCAAATTCCCACTAATAGTGAAGGACAGTTCCCTTTTTCCACATCCTCCCCAGCTTTTGCTTCTGTTTTGTTGATCTTAGTTGAAATCTCAAATCATATTTAATTAGTGCTTTCCTAATTGCTATGGACATTGAATACTTTTTTAGATATTTCTTAGCTATTTTTTTGGGGGGGGGACTTTTTTGTGTGTGTTTATTTATTTATTTGTTTGTTTGTTTATTATTTATTTTTGTTTTTGGATTCTCAATCAAAGTTCCCCCTCTTCCCTTCTTCCCAGTTCCTCTTCCCCATCACTGCTTCTCATTCACTGTTTCTTTTCTGATACTGGTGGGATTCCCATGGATATGAGCCAGCCATTGTGTTTTATTTCTTCTTTTGAGAGTTCTCTACTCAGACCCAAAGCTCATTTTTTACAATTTTCAATTGCTTACTTGACTATCTTTGAGTTCTTTAAATATCCTGGATATTACTCCTCTATCATATGTATGGCTGGCAAAGATTCTCTACTGTTCTGAGCTTCCTTTGATTTGGTTGAATGTTCCCTTTGCTGTACTTAAGCCAATACAAGTTTATGTGTAAATGTGAATGCAGACAATCTCACAGGTCCCACAAAAGTAGATAAAGAGCTATAGGTGGTCAGTGGCTGTTGACAGAAAATTCAGTTTTCACCAGAGATGAGCTCGCACATGTGTTATCTAATCCAAAATGGTCAACCCTGGACCCAGGTATATGTAAGGAAATCTAAATCAATTCAGTAGGATTATGTATGTTATATACACATGAAGGAGGATAGGGAAGAGCAGGAATGATGTAGATACCATGCTCATATATGAAGTTCTCTAAAAATTAGAATTATTAATCAAAAATAAAGGAATAGGCAAAGAAGTAACTGGATTGGGAGGCATATTAGAAAGGATGGGATGTACGCTCATGAATAATGTACGTTTTATGTGTCCGAAATGGTCAAAGGACATATTCAATAAAATTATATATGTTTACATATATTTCAAAGCAAAAAACATATTTTATACAACTGAATAGTGACCGTTAGGCATAAATACAAGCCAAAGTCAAATAATAGAAAAACAAAAGGAACAGTTTACAATGTCTTTAAGTTAAATGTAAATTTATCACATGATTCACTTATATACTTCTATGTAGTAATTTAAGGGAAATACAAAACACTCATGGTTTGTTTATGAATGCTCCTAGTAACGTTATTCATAGAGGTAAAATAAAAAAGAATACATCAGTCAAATATTTATAATTAATAATTGATCATAACATGTCATATATTTACCAATCATAATATTTGGAAATAGGAAATTAAGCCCAGGTACAAATCACAAAAGTGATCTACCAAAGTATAGTCCATTAAGTTAAGTGAAAGTGGCCAGTCAATACGCTGTCAAAATGTATCTAGAAATAGATCATCTATAAAAACTTATCATAGATTGATGTCCTATTGTGGTCATGTGTAGGAATGTTTAGTGACATTTGATAGAAGCAAAAGTCATTGTTGAAATCAAGAAAATGATCTAAATTTCACATTTCATGTTTGCTGGAAACTTCTGCAACGTTGGTAGCAATTATTTAATTTTATACTTAAGACATATAAATTTAATTTCATATAAATTAGTTACAACTAAAGAAATTTTATTTTTAATAGAATTGAGACTCACATGTATGCACAGTATACTTGTAATCTGGCATTCAGGATAATGAGGCAGCAGATTTCAAGATGTCCATACAGCCTGGACTACATAGAATGTTCTAGCTAAGCCTATGTAACATAGTAAAACCTTGTCTCCATAGAAAGTAAGCTTATAAATAGATAATGAATAAATATGTAGAAGTAACAATACAAAAAGACCTCAGGCATTTGGAAATGTATTAAAGGATAAAAAAAAAAATCTCTCCAATAAGTTTTAAACATGAAGTATTTGAAACAAAAGTAAAGCACTGTATTGAAAAAAAATAAAATATTTTGTACTTTTACATAACAGAATAATACAAAATGATGCAGGAATTACCAGGAAAAATATAAATTCTTCTCTAGTTTGTATGTAGTTTGATTTCAATGGCTATAATTCTAATTTCACATAAAATAAAATAATTCAACATTCAGATAAAAAGAATATACTGATATATTTTGATAAAGAAGGACAAAAAAATACATTTGAAAAAGTAATTGTGACACAATGCACAAGATTGGGATGCCAAAATACTAGTAAAGTTTGGAGACAACCTCTTCAAATCCCACTCCTAGTTGAGGAGCTATTAGCAACTGATGGATTCTGAGGGATGGAGAGTTCCTTCTCTTCAGGAATGTAGTTCCTGATAGATTACCCGTGCTCCAGTGGATGGCCCTCCATCCACCTAAATTGAAAGGCCTTAGGTGGACTCAGTGTTAAAAAAGATATCCTATCTATCTTATATTTGTGAGTCTAAGGTTTTATATATAACTTATCTTTTATCATACGTGAGGAAATTATAACTATCTAGTCTTCAACCACATCAAAGACCTCAGAAGGATATCATATTCTGTAGGTCTTTGAAGTAGATGAAGATTACCAATCTATCTGAAATATCTCTATGTATACTTACAAGACTTAACTAACATGGCTATGAGTATGATTATCATAGATGACTAATTATTAATCTATTTTTAATTATCCATTATAATTTAAAATGAGCTATACAAAAATAATACCTTAACACGAGTAGAAATATGCTCAGAGTATAACAAAATCTGATTGGTTAAAATTTTGCTATACCTATACATGAGTTCATTGTTTAACCTTCATCAGAGAAGCTTCTTCTTGCAGCAGATGACAGTTAATAGAGGTATTAACAACTGGTCAACGTTCACAGAATATAGACTGTGAAATGCATAGTTCTAATTTGATTTCTATATCACACTCCTCCCCTCACAACTCAATGATCTATTCTGAAGAGGGCCTGAAAGGTTTAAAGAGTCAGAGGTGGTGGATGAATTCAAGGAAACATAGGTACTTGGAAATCTAAACTCAGGTCCTCATGCTTACACAGCAAACATTTTTACCCTCTGTGCAATCTCCACAGACCCCACAAGAAAGCTTCAGAACCAGTATGGTAAGACATCACATCTGGAAAAGAAAAGAAGCAACCAATAATAAAAGGGAACAAGCGTGTCCACATAACTGACAAAAACAAAAATCGCTAACAAATATGGAAAGTTACCCATCTTGCTAATAGTAACTGAAAAGCAAGTGAAACTGTACTGAGGTCTTCTGTCAGATTGGCAATAATTAATATTGACCAAGGACTCTGATTGAGGATACAGAGAAACACACTCACATATTACTGGTAGGAAAGTAAGTTTCCCTACTTAGTGGAGGTGGATCTTTCTTATGTCTTGAAAAAAGAGAGGTTTCTGTTTTCGTTTAACAATCCCATAATAAATATCTTTCCAAATGATTGATTAATAAAATAAAAAAAATTATGTAAAGCTAAAAGCCCACCATGGGTGAATGTATAACAACATTTAGTAAACCTGGAAAGCACTAAATCATATATAAAAAGGATATCTGTTAAAGAAACCATGACATAAGAATATGGGTGTGACAAGACTATGAGACAAGAATGGCATACATTTGAAATTCAAGACTGCTGTGGATATCGCTCTGTGTAAATAAAATTCTGATTGGCCAGTGGCCAGGCGGGACAAGAGAGAAGAGAATTCTGGGAAGTAGAAGGTTGGAGAGAGACACCGCCTACCGCCGCCATGAAAAGCAACATGTAAAGACACTGGTAAGCCACAAGCCATGTGGCAAAGTATAGACTAACAGAAATGGGTTAATTTAAGATAGAAAAGGTAGATAACAAGCAGCCTGCCACGGCCATACAGTTTGTAAGCAATATAAGTTTTCGTGTGCTTTCTTGGTTGGGTCTGAGCGACTGTGGGACTGGCGGGAAGAGAGATTTGTCCTGACTATGGGCCAGGCAGGAAAACTCTAACTACACAAGACAGTGGTTTTTGAACAGTATAATGTTTCTCCACTGAAGGACTACTGGCGATGTTGGGGACACATTTGGCTGTTACTCCTTGTGGTGGGTTGATCCTGACATCTACTGAGTACCGACTAGTGACATTGTTAAACACCCTACATGTTAAATAGCCCCTTACAGCAGAACTATCAGGCTCACATGTTAATAGTTGAAATGGAGAAACCTCAATTGGAACTATATAAAATAAACAAGATGTGGTGACTTGGATGAAATTGTCTCCCATAGGCTCATGTATTTCAACACTTGGTCACCATTAGGTATCAATGTTTGAGACAGTTATGGAAACTTTACCAGATTGACTTTGCTGTGGGAAATCATTCCCAGAAACAGAATTTGAGGATTTATAGTCTTATGTCATTTCCTGTTTTCTCTATTTCCTGCTAAGATTGACTCTATCATTTGGAAAATATAAGCAGATATAAACAAACCCTTCTCTCTTAAGTTGGTTTGGCAACAGTATTTTATCAAAACAACAGAAGAATAACTAATACACTGCCATTTACTTTAATTGAAAAGAAGGGGTTTGCCATCTTTGCTGGTGAATCTTCACTGTTATCTTGATGGAATTTAGAATCCCCACAGAAACACATCTTGTGGTGTATCTATGAGAGCCTTTCCAGAAAGGTTTAGTTCAGGCAGGCAGAACCACTCTTAATGTGGCTGGCAATATTTCTGTGCTGGGGTTTTAGACTGAATATGCAGACAGTGAGCTTCATAGTAAACTTTATTTCTCTCTACTTACTGACAGTGCCAGCTGTGGAAATACCCTTTTCTTAGCTTGCTCAGTTGCTGAGAGGACTCCATTTCCTTATTTTATTTCTGTGTGTTTGTTTGAAATAGGCTGTTATGGAACCCATGCTGGTGATGAACTTGTTCTGTAGACAGAGTCCACCTCTGTAGTGCTAGGATGACGTATGTGCACCACTGAAGTCATGGTCATGTAGTTCTGGGAACTAAACTCAGGATTTCATATATGTAAGGCAAGCACTAGCACTCTTCCAGCTGAACTACACATCCAGCTTGATATGACTCCATTTTTTCTGGGTTGTTGGAATGAAGGGTTCAACACCTTTCTGATTGAAAGATCTTCATTTTCCTGTTGTGTTTTTCTTATCAGTGTTGATCAACTGAAGTCAGAACACACCCAGTGAAGAGCAAATAATGAAAATGCTAGATAAACAAGAAGGACTGAACACAGGTTCATTTTGATCATTTTAAAACATAACCTACAAAGTGCCATCTTTTCCCTTTTTGCAAAATTCTGCTAATTATAAGTGAAACATTGCCTTCAGATCCTTCTTAAGAGGGTAGGATTGAACTAGGGCTTGACTACCAGGAAAAGAAATTGAAGGACTGTGATGATATATTGTGTATCCTAATAAGCTGTCTCAAGGCTATGGTCCTAATAAACTTTGCCTGAAAGTCAGAGGATAGAATAAAACACTAGATTAAACATAAAGGCCAGACAGTGGTGGCACAAACCTTTAATCCGAACACTCAGGAAGCAGAGATTCATTTGTATCTCTGTGAGTTCAAAGCCTTCCTGGATCACATGAGATTGACTCATTCTAGGAGAAAAAGAGAGCCAGCAAGAGGTGACACACACCTTCAATCCCAGTACTTGGGAGTCACATGCCTTTAATACTAGCACTTGAGATCTCATGCCTTTGCTTTGGAAGTCATGTGCCTTTATCCCAGCACTAAGAAGGAAGTGATATGGTTGGGTAGAGAAAGGTACGTAAGGTGTGAGGAGACAGGAACTAAAGCTCTTTCAGCTGAGGAAGCTCATTTGGCTAGAGGCCTATCAACTGAGGCTTTTTAGCAGAAGCATCCCTTTTTGCTAGCAGCTCTTTGGCTAAAGACCTTTCCTTTGGGGCTCTTTCAGGCTGAGGAGTTGATGAGGTAAGAGGTGGTGGCTGTGACTTGCTCTGCTTCTCTGATCTTTCAGCTTTCCCCCAATATCAAGCTCTGAGTTTTTTTAAAAGACCATTTAACATTTGAACAACAAAGGATGACTTAATCTTTACTTACTAAAAGAGTTAAACAAATTAGTGATTACTATGTTGACATCATTAGCTATTAAAATTACAGCAGAGTGGAAAAGAGATATAAATAGATGACTAAAGACTAAATATCATAGTTCTAAATTGAGACTTGAACATTAATTCAAGTGTGTGTGTGTGTGTGTGTGTGTGTGTATCAGCATATGCCCATGTATGTGTGTGTTTGTGCAAATCTATGTATATACTATTTCACACATGTGTACAATGCATTTTTATTATTTTCACCTTTCACTCCTCTCCAACTTCTTCTAGTTACTCTAACCTCTTTCCTCTTCTAACTTCATGTTATCTTCTTGGAATCCACAGAATGCAATAATGTTGACCATATATGTGTCCATGGGTATGAAACCGTCATCTATAAATGAAGACAACTTACTGCCACTCCCCATTAGCCATCACACTACCCATAGCTTCTCCTACGGAGGTGGATCTTTGTGAGTCTTTCCTCCATCCCTGCTGGAATGTTGACTGGCTCCATTTCCTTCAGGTAGCCACAGTTACTATGAGTTCATGAGTGTACTAGCCTGTTATTTACCAAAAAGTAAAACAAACAAACAGAAAATTGGAAATGTGTTTTTTACTAAAAGTAAAACAAAACAAAAAGTGGGGTTTTGAAAAAAATAGTAATTTTCAAGCTGAGCAGAAAATGCAAAAGAAAAATGGGTCATGGAGGTCACTGCAAACATCAAATATTTAAGGAAATAAACAGAAAGTCCAGCACACAACACAAAGAAGGAAGCACAAGTGTAAACAGAAGTAGTAGCTGCAGTAAATTTGAAGATACATATATTCACAGCCATGACTTCAAAATTATATCTGTGAAAAGAGAAATACCACCTACCTCATCTAAGAAAAATTTGTCCACTAACTCAGGGTTTTGAAAGCTAATAAGAGAAAATAATATAAGTTTATGCTCACTTGTGTGTGTGTGTGTGTGTGTGTGTGTGTGTGTGTGTGTGTATCTTAGGGTAACCCAGTGGTTCTCTACTAGGGTAATTTTTTCCCATTAGCGGTTCTTTCCATTGTCTGGATGCTATTTTAGCTGTAGCAGTTGTTGTAGATCCTGATGTCATCTGTAGAAAGAGGAGTGATGATGTCAGCTTGACTGGATCGAGGGTCACTATGGAGACATATCTCAGGGGGTATGTGAGAGACAGATAGAAAAGGAGAGAGATGAATTTAGGTTGATTGAGGTGTGAAAACACACCCTAACTGCTGGACTTAATGAAAATAAGAGAGGGAAGCAAGCCTAACAATGTAAAATTCTAAAGGAGATATATTAAATTTCTTTCAACTGTTAGAATTCAAGGAATCAAAAGAGAAATGTAAACACCAGCCCAGAGACAAACCCTTTATTGGTAATCTGCCTTGCCTGTAAAATATGTTAGGACAATGATGGTACAAAGATCTTGGGAGCAATCAACCAATGTCTGATTTGACTTAAGGCCTACTCCATGAGATGGAGCCTATACCCAAGACCAAGAACCAGAGACAAGTTCTAAGGTAAAAACCAAATACTACTGGTCTAAAAGAAAAAAAAAAAAAAGCAGTAAAATAAGCCCTAATGACATTCTGCTATACTCACAGATCAATGCTTTACTCAGTCATTCTTCAGCAGATAGGAACAAATACAGAAACCCACAGGCAGACATTACACAGAGAAAGAGATCTTGGAACACACAACTCTAAATTGGATGTCTCCATCAGCTCTCTCCCCTCAGAGCTCAATTAACCCTATGGAAGAGGAGATGCACAAAGCTCAGGAGCCCCAGGAGATGGGGCAAACCAGAACAAAACCCTATAAATCAACTGCTAAGGGCTCATAGAAGCTCACAGGAGCTCACAGAGAGTGAAGCAGCAAGCACATCACCTACACAGGTCTGCACCAGGTCCTCTATCAATATATCATAGTTTTCAGTTTAGTGATTTTATGGGACTCCTGAAGGTGTAAAGAGTGGATCTCTGATTCTTGTGCATTCCATTGGGGCTCTTTTCCATCCATTGGTTTGTCTTGTCCACTTTCAATGTGATGATTTTAGTTTTATCTTACTACATTTTACTGGGGGGAAAAAAACTATTGAGACAAAAAAAAAAAAATGCCAAAACTTACCTGAGGGAAGGTTGACCTTTTATGAACATTTCTTTGACCATGCCTTGAGCTGTGCAGTGCATCATGTCACTCATGGGTAAGTAGTCTCATCCATAATAAAACTGACTAAACATAAAAATGTTTGTAGTTTCCTTAAATATTACTTTATCTGTGTTTGAAAACAAAACAAAACAAAACAAAAACAAATAAGCTGGCTGGTGGTGGTGGTGTGTGCCTTTAAAACCAAGTACTAGGAAGGCAGAGCCATGTGGATCTCTGTGAGTTCAAGGCCAGCCTGGGCTACAGAGTGAGTTCCAGGAAAGGTGCAAAGCTACAGAGAAATTCTGTCTCAAAAAACCATAAAAAAAGAAAAAAAAACCCAAATAGTATAACAACAAAATATAGCTAGTGTATATCAACTCAACAGAAACCTTAACATTATGATTTCTTTAATATATCATTTTCATTTTAGAGGATAGAATGTTAAATATTAATTTCTATATTTTTATATTAAAATATGTTATCTTTTATCATGATTCACTTTCAAGACTCATGTTATTGCTAGATAATGACTCATTAAATAAACATCACTTTTCAAATTTATTTTTCATCTCCTACTTATCATTTCACCCCCCACACTTTTCAGTATTATAAATACTACTGAAATAAATGCTTTCTGCATACTACATAATTTCTCATCCAGACTCATTCATTTTAGGGTGTATAGGTCAGGTATAAATTCCTCTCTTTGGAATAATTCCCAGAATTTAAATAACTGAATATAAAGTCTTGTCCTTCTAAACATTATTGAGACATAAAGATAAATCACTCTTCAGAGATTTGGAAAATGACTGGCTACAAAACTGTACATTTACTGAAAATTATCTAAAAAAGATGTGTTTGGTTAGTCACAGATACTAAGATGGTAGTGTAGACTATGCAGGAGCTATGGCATAACCAGTGAGTGTCTTCTGTGCTCCTGAATTGGAAGATGGAAAGAAACCATCTTAGTGACTTTATTATGGTCTCATTTGGTTGCTGAACTAATATAGGGACCAGATATGGAAGGGATCTGAAGCTTTATTTTGGCATGAAGATGAGTCTATAGGACCTCTGAACTTTCAGTCAAAATCTTACTTCAAAATGATGTACAACCAGAAGTTGTATACAAAAACATGATATTTCATTTTCTAACCTCAGGACAAGTCAGGTAGTTGGTTATGACTGTAGAGTCATCCACTTTCAAATACCGGAGACTTCATTCAAAAGTCCCAGAACACTCAAAAGCTTTCAGTTTATAATCAATCCTCCATATTCTATTTAACAACTTTATATAGTCTTCTATTTTGTTTAGTTGGATTTATTGAGATGTCAGTAGGTTATATTTGTTCTGTGTATTTTTACATTTTTTTCTGTCTCTTCATATGTTGTGCTGTTAGCACTAACAGTGTGTAGGTATTTTGTAGCCATTGGTGCTGGTGATGCTACAAGAGACTGAAGAAATAACATGTTCATAATCTGAAGCAAAGCTGCCTGGTTTTCTGCAAAATGTGAGGTCTAATAGCACTTATACAAACTTGGTTTTCTTCTGGATAGAAGGCAAGAATTCTAGACTTTTTACTTTGTTGCTGCTAAACTAGTCAGTAGAATACAAGATTTGAAAGGAAAGGTTTTTGGAATGACATTTCACCACACATTCACATTGGATATTGTGGTACAACATACTCAACTTCTTGATCTTTAAAACATCTCTATAATATGTCTTAGTTATTCTTTTTTGCTCATCAATGGTCAAGCCTGAGAGCACAAGTTAGAGAAGGAAAACAGTATTTAGTCCTCTTTCAGAAGGTGGAGTCAATGGATATTTGGCCCATGTGCTTGGACAATACATTTTTGTGGCTGGAGATCAAAGGGCACTAAGCCATTTGCCTTACATAAGACAGGAAGCAGATATTCAGGAGGGCCAAGGATCAGATGCAAGCTTAAAAGGCAACTGGTTCCCATCTGCTAACATTTCCAGAGTCATTACCTTAGTAGCAATGGCTCAGGATCAGTCACTCAACACCTAGTCTGCAGAGGATTTTTTTTTTTTTTTTTTTTTTTTTTTTTCAAAACAGGGTTTCTCTGGGTAGCTTTGATGCCTGTCCTGGATCTCCCTCTGTAGACCATGCTGGCCTTGAACTAACAGATCAATGCCTGCCTTTGCCTCCCGAGTGCTGGGATTAGAGGGGTGTACCACCACCACCCGGAGACTTTTTTACATTCAAACACCCCCAGTGTTTCACTATACAATATGCTGGTACCAAGTTAGTGCCATTCTGAAAAATATCAAGTACAGTCTTTATTATTAAATCAGTGATGATCATGAAGTATTTCATTATTCTTTTGTGGAATATTTTAATCTCAGCTAAACTTCCTTGATTATATGGAACACATATTTTGCAACATGTATCTCTTAGCAATTCTTTCATAGCTGAAATATTTCAGGCACAGAACATTTCTAGAACCCATCGACTAACAACCATGTGATTACTGTATATATTACCAATCTTGTTGATATGAATTTCTTGAGATTTTTCAGCAAACAAATGTACACACTTGCTTTAAATGGGAGTAAATGCCATTCTTAATCACATCACCACTTCTGTAAGAAGTCATGCTGCATTTTGTCAGTGACTCAAAGATGCCAATAGATGGCAGAGACACGTGTTCAAGAGCCCATTATTAGTCTAGCTTTAAAAATAAAAACTTCAAAGTGCCAGGAATTGGACTAATATATTCTTTTTATTCTAGATACTTGGTATTTTAAGTTGAATATGAAACATCTTTGAATCACAGTGGCAGATTCCAGAAGATGATTAAGCACAGCATCTATTAAAAAATGTATTCCAATTACTAAAAAAACATGCTAAATAAAAACATGCTCCTACAGTTAGAACTCAGCATTGAGTAATCTTCAACATTTTTTAGTTATTTTCTTCAGCTTTCCTTCCTGTTTTGATTTCTCCAAAATATCACAGCCTATGAAAAGCAAGGACTAAGTTAGAGTGTTCCCAGTTTCATAGATGCATTTCTTGTAAATGCTTCTCCAAGTCCCCATTTTTTGGCCTTCTCTATATATTTTAGTCTAAATCAATGGTCCAGCCCATCGCTCTGCTTTCCTACCTCTGGTAATGACTCAGCCTTGGTTTTCTAAGTAGGTTGGATATTATTCGATGGTGTGTTACCTAAACTTCTATTATACTTTTATTATCCTGAACTGGAATTTATCTTGATTATTATGATACTTCCTTTTCAATTTGTTGCCTTATGTCAGATACATTCTCCTTTTGCCCCCTTTGAATGCTCCCATTTTCTTATGGCCAGAATCCTTCAATGATCAGTATAAGATCTGCTTCACTCTGTATCATTTCCCTACATATCACATAGCATAACAGTTGACCCTTCTAGTTGTCAAATATAAAGGAAACTCCAATTCCCCAAACTCTAAAAGGCAGTCCAAATATACAGCAATGAGCTCAACCTGGACTATAGAACAATTTCTGGTGCTTAGATAAAAGCCAGTATTCCTCAGGAACCTTTGAAGCCAGTTCCTATCTGCCAAATGAGTCATCTCAGTTACCTCTGGTAAAAGGGCATATGGCTCTCCAGTTAAGATATACCTGTGGTGCCTATCAGCATATCAAAGTCTATACTAGCCTCCAGGTTCCCCCAGTGCCTACCCAGGAGTACTTGTTATACATTTCAAAGCCCCCACACCAGTCTCCTGTTCCTTTCTTCCTTCCCAGCTACTTATTCTTCTTATAATCCAGCTATTCTCACTATGCTCACTCTATTATCCATCTCTTGCTATTGTCCCCTCACTAACAGATATACCTAGCCATGTCCAGTATGCTGGATAGGTTCAATTTGCTTCTTTTTTTCTGTTCTGGACTCTTCCAGATGCATTTGGATATTTTCTTTCTCTTATCAACAATAAAAACCTACCCTTTAATATTTTCATGGAACAATCATGTTAAAATATTTCATTCTATTAAAGAAGTATTTATTATTTATTTATTTATTTATTTATTTATTTATTTATTTATTTATTTAGTGTGTGTGTGTGTGTGTGTGTGTGTGTGTGTGTGTGTGTGTGTGTGTGTGTACATGGATGCAGATGCCTACTGGAGTCAGATTTCCTGCACCTAGAGTTACAGGCAATTGTATGGTGCTGGAACTGAACTCTGGTCCTCCGCAAAAGCAGTACATACTTTATTATCATTATATTATTATTATTATTATTATTATTATTATTATTATTATTAAATTTTCTATTCAATTTACATACCAACCACAGATCTCCCTCTCCTCTCTCCCACCACATTCTTCCCTCCCAACGCACACCCCATCCCCACCTCCTCCAAGGCAAGGCCTCCCATGGGCGGTGGTGGCACACACCTTTAATTCTAGCACTTGAGAGGCAGAGACAGACCTCTAGAGTTTGAGATCAGCCTGCTGCTCTACATAGTGAGTTCCAGGACACAAGGGACCAGCCCATCACTCTGCTTTCCTACCTCTGGTAATGACTCATAGTCAGCCTTGGTTTTCTAAGTAGGTTGGATATTATTCGATGGTGTGTTACCTAACCTTAATACAGAACATACTCTTAACAGCTAAACTTCCTCTCTTGCCCTCTAGATCTCATTTAATTAGTTCCAGCTGCAGTTCCCTCTCTGTTAACATCTATAGTAGAAACCTTACATCTCCCTACACTCCCCTCCTTGAGTGCTGGACAGCCAATTGTCAGCATTCATCTAGAACTTAGCTTTTGTTGCATTAACCTGTTAATAGCATTCCTTTGATAAACATTGGCCTGTCCCCCCCCCCCTTTTTTTTTCCCAGATGGCTTAACTTTCACTCACAGGCTTTTCATTTTTGCCTCTTTTTAACCCCTTGTGGTAATCTGTTGCCTTGCAACCTCAGGACCTTTTGTATCTTACCTACACTGAGTTTCCGTTTTATGAAAGGAGGGATCAGTTCTGTTTTTGTTGTTGTTGGCTTGTATAATCATGGTTATTGGAGGAGGTTCTGCAACCACTAATTTGCTAAACTAACATAATCCCTAACACTCTATAAACATTTGTCATTATAGCCACAGATAAATGTAGCCTTCACTTCTCATCAAGAAAACTTCTCTTTGCAACAAACATAGATCGTTTTTGAAAACCACAAACAATCAAAATGTAACGTTGTAGAGCCTAGTCCCAATAGATATTATCTGCAAACACCCTAACTCCTATGGCACAGAGAACATTAAAGAAAATAGGACAAAAAGATTATAAGAGCCAGAGGATCAGGGACTTCACTGTCAGATTTTATGTCCTAGTAACATCAGAAGTTACAGCAATAATATATCACCAATGTTAATGCAAGATTTTGAGATATAACGTGAGAGTTTCCTAAAGTCATGTATGGCCAATGATAAGATAATCAATTGCTTACTCTCTCTGAGGATGTTTCTCCAGTCTCTGTTTGAAAGCACACACTTTTGCTTCTGATTGCCTACCTCTTTAACTCTCATGGTTAAGCCTATAATCAAATGTTCTTATTCAAATGTTTATCTCTGATTTGCTATAGTAGCTATTCATCAAATTCCTTTCTGAGAAGAGCCACAAATTTCAGTTTGGTCTGAGTCAAGAGCCTTCAAAGCTTAGGGCACATGACATGCTCAAGCTCATGAAGATGGTGGTGTGGAGTACATTGGTGTCAGCTATGTTCCCCATCAGAGGACATAAACATAGGTGTTTTTGATTAAATAAACGTAACTTGCAAAGTCTTATGAATGTTCATATACTTATCAGTTCACCTTGACCTGTCAAAATTGTGATCTGAAAACTGTTTTGGCCTATAATTTAACAAGTGGAAGTCACTTTATAATATCATAAAGGTTTTTATCTCAGTAAAATATGGTTTCCCCATTTTGGTAAGATTTCTAAGGAATTACCTGTGTGTATTAGAAATAAGCTCCAAATAAGTTCAAGATCAATTTAACAGGTGTTGAAAACTGAGGAGATAGTCAAGTCTGTTGTGTGTTTTCAGTAAGATTCACAGGCAAGGCCACTAGTGGGAGAATTAGAGTAGTGAATGGTAGATGTACTAATCATGATTTCCAATAGAGTGTAATTATTGAGACTCTGTGAACAATGCAAATAAGTTTTAATTATTTTGTGATTAAGTTAAGTGCCTTTCCTAACTTAGAATTTAGCAATATTTGTGGATATTCCTGTGTGATGATGCTTCGCAAGTGCATGTTGACTATCACGGCAATTAGAGGGGAGGAGAAAAAAGAAGAGAGAAATTAATTGTGTGGTGGTAGGGAAAGCTTAGCGATGTCATTCTCAGGTTTGACAGTCATTTTATTTAAAGACTTCTATAAATAACCTAAAGGTGGGAGTACACAGTGAACTATCCACACTCTTCAAAGCTCAGGAATGCTGAGTCAGTGGGAGTGGAGTGCTGCGGGGGGGAGAAATGGCAGCTGAGAGAGAATGTGGGCTAGTGAAAGAGGGGCATTAAAGAATTATTCTAGGTACAGCATTAATAGACTACTCAGTGCCATTTCAATTCAAGATGATGATTACCATATGCCCTTTCATTCAAAATACAAGCACACTGTTGGAAATCTCTCTCTCTCTCTCCCTCTTTCGCTCTCTCCCTCTCTGTTTGTATAAAAATAAATTAGCCCTTACAAAAATATATCTTCTCTTCCATGATATTGTATCTTTTTTTTCAAGTATCCAAGATATAGAATCAACTAAAATGAATAATAAAGAAAAGGGGATATGTCTACTTGCAATGGGATAGTACCCATCTGTAAAAAGAGGAAAAACATGTAATGTGTGGTCTGTTGAGCAATATGTAAGGAAAGTAAGTCTGAAAACAGAAATGCAAATAATATATATTCTCATTTCTGGGACCTAAAATATTGAATTCATATAAGAAGAAGAATATAAGAATTTTTATTGGTGGGTGGTGATGGCAGCAGTGGCACATGCCTCTAATCCCAGCACTCAGGAGGCAGAACTGGGCAGATCTCTGTGAGTTCAAGGCCAGCCTGGTCTGCAGAGCAAGATCCAGGAGAGGCAGCAAAACTCCAAGGAGAAACCCTGCCTTGAAAAACCAAACTAAAACAAAACAACAAAGAACACTTATCATAGATAAGGGCAGTTCGATGAGGAAGACATTAATGAACTATATTCATTTAAATAGAAAATTAAATATTTATTTTAGTTGAAGTATATTGTACAACAAAGTGTTTCTCTTTAATGAGAACACATGGTTATATATTGCACAGTAATATAAAGTTTTCACAGACCTTATATGTGACTATGATCCTGTAAGACTATGTCACCAAGTGATGGTATAGTGACTCTCCTTTATGTAGGTCCTCTCTAACATCTTGGCACAATGACAATATTGCCTAAGGCAATTATGCATTCCTCACTATGTATTCCACATTATAATCTTTAAAAAGCAGAAGACACTGTGTCAAAAGCAGTGACAAGATATATTAATTATCAAAATTTGGCTAATCCTCAATAAATCTATTATTCTTAATATATCTTGCTGTATATAGAAAACACAGACATTATCTGTGACCAGGAATATCAATATGTTCAGCCATCTATCCTAAAACTAAACCGAGCCATGGTGGCACACACTTGTAATCCCAGCACTCAAGAGATTGAGGTAGGAGAATCAAGCATTTGAATGTCAATATAGGCTACAAAATTAGCCTGGTTCAAACTAAGTTTGTTTCATAACCAAAACTACCAATACAGTTATTTTAAAATGCTACACTATTATCTTTTCTTTGTAGCATCTTTCTATATCCATTGAGGCAGCTATGAAAGATGCTTTAGAAGATATATAACAGTTAATTTCACGTGTACCAACAATGAGATTAGGATAACTGAATATATAGTAAATCATATTTTGTAGTTTGTTAGTGTGGATGTTTACATGGGAAATGGCATGTGAATCCATGGGCTGAGTGAAGAGATTTATCCTTGACATGGTCATCATCCAACTGAATAGGAATTCTGTGGGATAAAAATCCAGAGGAAAGACATATTCACCTTCTACTTTACAGCTGAGATACCTTCATTCTCTTGATATATATATATATACAAACTCGAGATAAACTCTGTAACTTTCACAAGGCTCAATATTTAAACTGAGAGCTGCCATATTGTCTTATCTAAGGTGTCAGTTTGGAAGCAGCCTATTATGGTACTTTTTAGGCACTACAGTCATTGATTCCTCTAGGATACATTTCCTCACTTTCATGTATATATTTATACATTGTGTGTTACTTATTGTTATCTATCACTCCCTTGACTACATACCTTTAGTTTGTCCATATCTATCTGACTATCTGCATAATTTCCACACACACACACACACACACACACACACACACACACACATATATATTATGTCTACCTACCTATATCTACCTATCTATCTCTATCTGTCTATGTATCTATGTATATTTGTATCTATGTATCTCTCTATCTATCTATCATTTATCTATCTATATCCATCTATATATCTGTCACATATCTGTTACTTATCTGTATCTGCTATTCCTACATTTCTACATACCTGTGTCCTATCTATCTCTGTCTATTATCTACTCATCTATAATCTACCTAATGTCTATGTATCATCTATTCATTTCTCTTATTGATTCTCACTGGAAAAATATTTATATGTAATTTGTAGAATATATAAACTTCTTGCTTACATCCAAAATCTTGGAAATTCAAGATAAGAAACTAGCTGAACCAGAATCTTATAAAGTTTCACTCTGCACTTCAAAAGCAACAAGTTATATGATTTAATATGGTATAAAGGGTAAACTAGTGTCTCAGATAATTTCTATATGGCTCTGATACCATTTACAAGGGTGTCTTTCTTATGGACTAATCTAAGCAACTCTCAGTGCCCAAGCACATAATAGTGACACACTGAGTATTTGATTTCAAAATGTGGATATTGAGAAAGTACCATCATTCATAATTAAAATTAGTGTACATCTTATATGTAAAATATATTAACAACTCTAGTACACCTCAGTCTTCACTCATTCTAGAATCCACTCTTAAGTATTGTGTCACCTAAAAATAATATATAGTATCCATAGATGAGACTCAAGTTACGATATATCTGAGGTCAATTTCTCTTTAATTACAAAGTTATGAGAAGAACAAAAATGTGCTTTGAAAATACAGTGGTGTGGCAAGCCAAGGATCACTATTTCAATAAAAAAGAGGGAGCCTGTGTCTTTACTGGTCATAACCCAGATACTCATTCTCTTGTTAGAATTTCATTGTTTTTCCCCAGGCTCCATTGCATCATAAAATCATATTGTATTTCAATTTCAACATGCATATTTTAAAAGACAGAAAATTGCAGGTAATAATACTTCTTAATAGTAATCCAATTGTGAAAGAGGCCATTTTTTTGGCAATTTGTATATGGTATATCATTCAAAACTATAACATTTATTAAGCTTTGGAAGGGTAGATTGATCTCATTCAATTAGAGAAAATATCTGTATTGGCAAAAGGTGTCACTGTCATCATTAATTCAGATTAGAGTTCTTCTTCTCTGAAAAAGTAAAACTTGTATAAATGAAAACCAGTCCACACCATAAGTTTTCATGATGATTTCTACATTACTAAATTTTAATGTACACATAGTAAAGATAGAAAGATTCAGAGATTAAGAGGTAATTATATAATGTAAAGTTAGTAGATAGACACATACATGTGTGAAAAATATATACACATATAAGTATATATACATAAATATATAAATATAAACATATAGGTGTATATACATGAATCTATAAATACAAACATATGAAATACATTTAGGAAAATGCTGACAGGAAGTTTTAAAGCTATTGAAGTGACATTTCTTCCCACATAAAAGCAGTAAATATGGGAAAGAGAAGGGTCAAGTAAGCCTGTACTTTTCCATCCTTCTTTCCTCATTGCTTTGGTCTAAGGACTATCCTTCCAAGCCAAAATCTATTAGCTTCCCTGGAAGCTTTTCTAACTTGTACCAGTAGAAAAATGAGAACTCAGTGTGTGTTGTCTTTCTTTTGCAAAACTGGTGGGAAGAGAGGTAGGGAGACTAAAACAAAACAAAACAAACAAACAAAACAAAACAAATCAAAACAAAACACTTCACCATCTTTAGACATTCAGAATTAAGAAACACAAATGTGAATCTAGAGGCTTATTTCAATTCCTTAACATCTGAGCATGCCATCACTGCCTCTGAGCCTTATCTTCCTACCACCAGGAAAACATTCAGTTGCTTGGACTGCCATCTATTAGAATCAGCAGACCTGCCCATTCATCTTCATAAAAATTCAGAGGAAATAAGCTCAACAGAGTCAAATTTTTTTTAAATATATTTATTTTATTTTTTTCATATGGATATTTGTGTTTTAATTTTACATATCAGCCATGGCTTCCCCTGTCTTCCCCCCTCCTGCCCCGCCCCCACCTTTCCCCCAGCCTCTCCCCCAACCCCATTGCCATCTGCTCCAGGGACAAGACTCCCCTGGGAATTCAGCTCAACCTGGTACATTCAGTACAGGCAGGTCCAGTCCCCTCCTTCCAGGCTGAGCTAAGTGTCCCCTCATGATCCCCAGGTTCCAAACAGCCAGCTCATGCACTAAGGACAGGTCCAGATCCCACTGCCTGGGTGCCTCCCAATAACTGATGGAAGTGGATGCAGAGATCCTTGGTCAGGCCCCAGGTGGAGCTCCAGGAGTCCAATTGTCGTAAAAGAGGAGAGACTGTAAGAGCATGAATTGTTGAGACCAAGATTGGAAAAAGCACAGGGACAAATAGCCAAACAAATGGAAGCACATGAATTATGAACCAAAGGCAGTGGAGCCCCCAACTGGATCAGGCCTTCTGGATAAGTGAGACAATTGAATAGCTTGAACTGTTTGGGAGTCAAATGGTTTTTAATTTCTGAGCACTAATGCATTTCATGGGAAAGTTTGATATTTTATCTCATTTTATGTTAATTCATTGAAAATTTTGTACAAATATGTTTATATCTTATTTGTCTCTCTCTCCTAACTCATCTAAGACCCACTCCCTCTTTTCTATCATTCCAACTTTGTGTCTCATTTTCTTAACCCACCAAGTATAATTTCTTCTACTTATTTTCCTCTTAGATATTTGAACTTCTCCTGGAGTATGGCCAATCTACCAATGTCCATAACGTTAAAGAAAACTGATTGTCTCCCTCAAAGAAATTCTTAATTCCCAATAGTTCTGTAGCTATAAGTGAGATTTTGTGTCTACTTCACCACCCCATGCAGGAATTCTTTGGCTTGAAGTAAAGTATTTTTTGAGCATGGTGTCACAACTACTTTGAGTTGATGTGTCAACTCCTGTGCTCTATTTAGGCAACACTTATTCTTTGTAGTTATCTACCAAATCTGGCTCTTAGAATTGTCCTTACATCCTCCTCACAATGAAAGATAAGCCTTGGGAGAGAGGGATGTGATTTTGATGTCATATTTAGGACTGTGTATTCTGAAGTCTTATTTCCTTTACTTAGACAAGTTATAGAATCCTGTGTTAATTGCCATCTAATGCAAAAAGAAGCTTCTCTGATGAGAGTTAAAAGATGTGCTAATTTATAGGAGGTCCCACAGACACTCAAACATTAGAGTTTATTGCATAACCAATGTTATTGGTTACCCCCCAGAACTTGATGGGAAGACAATATTGCTGAAGACACAATATACTTAAATTATCAAATATTGAGAAATAGAAGCTTAATTGCTATTTTTTGGCTTTCATATTTCTGGAAGATGCTATGCATGCTACCAGAAAAGAAAAGTAATCATCAATTTTATCCAGATATGAACCCTGGGAGCTATAGTAGTCACTGGCCTTGAAGGCCATACTCACTAGGCTACAGTGGTATGGATGTTATGAAAGCAACCAATCACTTTCTAGTTGCCTTTAATATCTGTTCCATAAAAGTTGAGGCCCAGACTAGGAACATTTACTGGGCTCATGAGCTATTTAGAAATGTCGTTGAACCTATGTGAGAACCTACTGCTATTATTCTACTAAATGAGTATAGTATTGAGTTGACTATGAATGATTTACTTTGAATTCCTTGATATGGCCATGTAAACAACACTTCAGTTCTTTAATAAGACTTTTCAGTACATGCTATTTTTATTTCTATAGCTCTATAATAGAGCCTGAAGTCAGAGATGGTGATACCTCCAGAAGTTTCTTTATTATATAATTATTTTTAGCTGTCCTGGGATTTTTGTTTTTCTATATGAAGTTGAATATTGTTCTTTGGAGGTCTGTGAAGAATTGTGTTGGAATTTTGTTTCTTTCTCAGGCCATTTATCATTTCTATATAGCAGAGCTACTATTTATTATTATTATTATTATTATTATTATTATTATTTGGGTTAATCTTGGATTTAGTCACTTTATTAAAGGTGTTTATCAGTTGTAGGAGTTCTCTGGTAGAATTTTTGGGGTCACATGCATACCATCATATTATCTGAATTTGTAAGAGTTTGGTGTTTTCCTTTCTAATTTGGATACTTGATTTCCTTTTGTTGCCTTGTTGTTCTAGCTAGAACTTCTAGTACTATAGATATGGCGGGAGTGAACAGCCTTGTCTTGTTTCTGATTTTAGTGGAATTGCTTTTACTTTCTCTCCACTGAGTTTGATGTTGGCTGTCAGCTTACTGTATATGGCTTTTATTATGTTTAGGTTTGTTCTTTGTATCCTTAATCTCTCCACAACCTTTATCATGAAGGGGGTTGGACTTTGTAAAAGGCCTTTTCAGCATCTAATGAGATGATCACATGTTTGTTTGTTTTTTTAAAGTTTGTTTATATGTTGGATTATATTGACAGATTTTTGTATGTTGAACCATCCCTGAATCTCTTGAAATTCATGCCTAAGTTCTTACATGAGTAACATGCTAGTGAATGTAAGAATTGTAAAACCAGATGCTTAAGGAAGATTCAGATGTTTGGGGAAAATCAAGTAGCATTTAAAAGATTGCAAGTAAATTTGTTTTGGTGATTTATGAGATTTCTAGTTTGATACAAAATCAAGTCTTCTGACTGTCAAAAGAAAATGTGATATTTTGAAATATTTACTTGGGATTTTTGAATTATTTATTTACATGGGACATTTGCCATCACTTTTGGGAAGCCACACCAAAGAATTTTACATGCTAAATAAGTTTTCTCCATGCGTTTTCCAGCTGAGATAGGGAAACACTGCAGAAAATAAATGAATTGAGTTTATTTGGAGCTATGCATTACTTTTACATTTCTGCTTCTGTCTGAGCATCCTATATAAATGAACAATGAAATTTCTAGATAAGTCCTGGATCCAATATCAAGGAAATTCAAAGTCAGCTTTCATGTACCTGCAAGGTCATCAAAGTTGTAGTTTTCCCAAATGGCAATGTTGCTGAAGCAGTATACTGCTGTGGGATGTTCTCTATGTTAAATGTGTTGCTCTGATTGGTTAATAAATAAAATACTGATTGGCCAGTAGCCAGACAAGAAGTACAGGTGGGTCAAGAAGAGAGGAGAATTCTGGAAAGTTAAAGGCTGAGTCAGAGAGACTCTGCTAGCCATGAAAAGGGAGATGTAAGGTACTGGTAAGCCACAAGCCACGTGGCAACTTATAGACTAATAGATATGGGTTAATTTAAGATATAAGAACTAGAAAACAAGAAGCCTGCTGTGGCCATACAGTTTGTAAGCAATATGTCTCTGTGTGTTTACTCAGTTGGGTCTAAGCAGCTGTGGGACTGATGGATGAGATTTGTCCTGACTGTGGGCCAGACAGGACTGAAGAAAACTTCAGCTACAGTAGACAACATTTTCCAAGACAATATTTACCACCATTCCTGGTAGTTTCACCTCATAAGACTATCTTAATGAGTTTCCTGTAGTGTCAAAGTAATGTAAGACTTAATGTACACATATTAAGAATGTCATAGGCCTGCACAGGTAGACAAAGATGGAGATAACTTTGGTCAGAGCCTGTACTGAAAAAGAATATCTGCCAAATGCCTCCGTGTCACAGGTATTGATAATGGGAAGCAGAGAAACAAAAAGTTAACAAAAGATCTAAAATGAGCTGATGACCACTGAGAACTGAGGTCTTTTTTTTTTTTAACAATTTCAAAAAGATGTATGCAAAAATTAACAACAAAGAAAGAACGCGACCCCAATAGGCCAGTGAAATAAGTATTAATAAAATTAGTCTGTCAACAAATAGCTCTTTTCTTTTTTTTTTTTTTTTTTTTTTAGTTCAGAAAAAGGGATCACAGACAAAGATTATGTAGGGTTTTGGAAAACCAATTCTACCAGTTACAATCTTCATAGATATATATATATATACAAAATAATTCTAGCTGCTTTAATTTATTAGATACTTGTTCTTTGGCTCAGAGGTTCAGAATTCTGCAAACCTTGTTTTCACTGAAAGCAGTTTTATAGCTTAGAGATCATTAACACAGAATTCATACTCTAAATGTAAGGTGTAGTGACTTGCCCAAGTATAACATGAATAGGTGGAAGTCTTGGGAAATAAAATCCAAGTGTATGCATACAGGCATAATTAATCTTGAATAACTAAGGCCTGTATCCAGGATTGGGGTGATGAAGACAGCAGCAATACACATGGAATTACTTCTTGTTATGATGGGATACCCTGTGCTTTGTAGTGTGTCTACTAGTGTCCCTTGTCTTTACCAGCCAGAGCATAGCAGAACTCTAATGTTCACTCAGGAAAAAAAAAAAAAAAAAAAAAAAAAAAACTAAAGTGCTTAAGTACCACTGTGCTACATTGAATATAGCTGAGAGTCATTTGCATGCTCTTTTCCTTTACCAAATTGCTTTCTCTCTCTCTCTCTCTCTCTCTCTCTCTCTCTCTCTCTCTCTCTCTCTATTTTTGAGGTATCTGTTGATAGCATAATTGATCTTAAAGAATAGAATCCCAGTAATTTGAAGATTAGAAGAGACACTATTATTACAATTTGTGGAAATAAATTATGCCAGAAAACATGTTTTCAAGCTTTTTTTCTCAGTGATTCTCTAATAGAATTGCTTTATTGCAGAAAATGATTAGCTGAATTACCTTACCTGTTTACCAAAATAAAGATCATTATGTCTGTTTTATGTGATATAGTAATGTAAGTTATATATAAATTAATTACAAAGATAATTATATGTAATATAATTCCAATAATAAAACTAAACAATAAATATAAAACTTCTGTAACTGCAAAGCTGGGAGACCAAGGATGTATGCAGCATGACCATACTACTGATGGAAAAAGCATCATATATCAATAACCTAAGAGGAAGGGTATTTGATTCATGCCTTTTTTTTCTGTTTCCTTCTCTTGATTCCTTTGTATGTGCAACTGTCCCTATAATTTTTCCATTCAATTGGAAATATATAACTATGAGACACATGAACAATTTCAAATGAGAAGAAAAACAGCACTGAGATTATTGAATTATCTTTGTAAGAAAATATAGTGCATTTTTTCAAAAGCCACTGTAAGGAAAAACTATCTCTGTCAGTAATTAAAAACTTATGGATAAAATCAAGTGTGCTGTAGTATGATGGAGTTAAATTAATGACTAGCAAACATGCCCTGGATCCTGGCAATGCCACATTAAATTATGACTAGATCCTACCACAGTAAATTATCTGTTTGAATATCAATGCTAAAGTTGTTACGTAAACATGCAGTCACAGCCACAATAATTGCTAATGTATAAAATATTACTTATGGCCACACATACTTAATATAATTAATTTATGCCACAAAAATAAAACTAAAAGACACAGTTCATTACAATGAGAAATAAATTTAGGAGACCTAGAAGAAGGATTTATTTATTGCATGATGGATTGCTTCCAGGTATGATACACATAGAAACAAGATAGAAGATTATGAGAAAACTAGATTTAAATAACTGAAAGGTCATGATACACAGACTATCAGTGACAGTTTTTACAAAAAGAAGTAAATATCTTAGGTTTCAACTTCATCACAGTTTCTCCTCTGTTACTAATTTTACAGTGGCATGTCATAATAATACTCTCTTATTTATCACATGTAATAAAAGGAATATTTTATGTATATCAAAAAAGTCCTTCTGCTAACTATAAACTCTTAACAGGTGTTAGCGAGCTAAATTGAGTGTAACTCACTCTCTTTTAACTACATATGTGGCAAAGATAATTTTTTAATATTTTCATAAAAGTTCATATCATGCATGTCAAGTTAAGGTGTGTGTGTTGGCACATGCCTGTTATCCCAACACTTGGGAGTTGGAAGCAAGAAGATAAGACATTAATGTTATGCTTGACTGCAAAGCAATACCAAGGCCAGCCTGAAATACATGAGGCTTTCTCTCTAAAACCAAGAAAAAAAGTTGAAAATTGTAAAGTTAAATATTAATCTGCTTAACTGTTCTATAATAATGACTTTCACATGTCTGGTTTGTAGGCTGAGGGAAAAAATGCGATTATATTCCTTGACACTGATCTGATTATAAAGAGCCCAACGTATAATAAATTTACTAAAAGAGTCCCTTTTAATTTAGATGACCTTTCAATAACAGAGGCCTGTTATACTTGCAGTTGGCTGAATGTATGATTTTTACAAATTTTTGATCAAGTAAAATGTTGGGTCTGTCTAGAGAAATGGTTCAGTGAGAAAAGTGCATGTAACGAAAGAGTAAGGGTTCAGTTTGAAACTCTAGACTCCATGCAAATCCACAGCGGGTGGCATATGCCTGATATCTGATGTGCCTGCCGAAAGATGGAGCCAATACAGTCCCTCAAAGCACATGGGGTCAGTGAGCCAGGAGTACACATCCACAAGCAACTAGAGGTCTTGTGAATCAAACAAGTCTCAAGGTAAGTATCCACACCAGAGGTGTTATAGCAGTGCTCACACACAAGAAAAAGCACAGACACAGATGTTCATGTATCACATACACAAGGTAAAATCATTTAGTGTATTTTGAAATATCAGCAGTGGTATTTCAACATAAACATTAAGGTCATTAAACAAACCACTGTGAGCAGCAAGCACAAGAAACTAAATGTGTTTTGCATTTCATAAGACCTTTGTGTTGTACAGACATTCAACTCTCTAACAAACTCTATTTGTTGACTCATGCATGGAAACAAGGCAATTACATTATCTCAAGCCCACTGACTCTTTAAGCCATAGCATTAGAGTGATTAGACTCCATATTTGATATAAGATATATTAAGAACTATAGCCAGGTTGTTTGGAAGAAATTGGGGCATGACCTTTACATATTAAAGAATGGAAACTCACTGAATTGGAAAAAAAAAATTATACCTCTGTAAGTGACATAGAGCTCCCCAGATGAATGTAAAGCATTATCATTGCTCTTGTAAAAGTCAACAAAGGGATCGAGGAGAACATAAAAAGTGCATTGCAGGACAATGGAGAGATGGCTCATCAATAAAGAGCACTCACTATTCTTGCAGAGGCCACAAATCTGGTTCCCAGCATCTACAGGGTGTCTCGCAACACCCTATAACTCCAGTTTGAGAGGATTTGGTGCTTTCTGGCCTGTGCATACTCATGGTGCGTATAAACTCACTCTCAGACAAATATGAACAAAAATTAAAAAAAAAAAAAACCAATCTTTTCTAAAAGTACATTGCAGATACATTATAAAGGAAATTTGAGAAGTAGTACTTAGAGTATATAATAGATTTTTTTGTTTTCTCTGTACAATTTAAAATGGTATCAGTTGCTGTTTAGTATTTTCTTCCTGAATCAATGGTAAAATAAACTATTATTTATCCAGAATTAGTAATTGTTACCTGTGGTATTTACATCATGGACTGTGATATCCAACATACATTTTTATAACTTAGTTTTATCCACAACTGAAAGGAAAGAAATTGGTAGGGGTGTTTACATTTGCAGAATATACCTCAGTGTAGATTTTTCTCTACTTACAGAAAGATTAGTTGTAATATTTTGTACTTTATTTGTCTCCAATATTGCATATTTATATTATATAATAAATTCTGCACTTAATTTCTTTTAAAAACATTTTAAATCTCAAGTTTATTGGAATGCAGCAATGATTTCACATACTAAATAACATGACAATAGAATGCTTTAGTATTTTAAATGGGAGAAAAGGTAAGATTTTCAGGATAAAATACAAAATAGCTGAATTTCTTTAAATTAACAACAGGTCACATAATTATATTTCAGAGTATATAAAATGTAATTCATGAAGTATGTAAAATATGTACAAGTTATGTTGCTATACAAAGAGAGGAATAAAAATTATATATTTGGGTAGAGTGGTAAATCAGATTACAGAGCTAAGTAGAACTATGAAAAAAAGCCTTGATACTGATTACAGACTCCAGAAATTGATAGAGTAATAGAAGGGCTTTTGTACTGAGATTTTGTTCTTTTAGCTGTAGCAGTGGGTTTCAAGTTGGTGGCCATGTGAAAATGACGTTTTCAGTTTTAATAATAATAGAAAAAGAGAAATTAAGGAAATATTGAGAAAATAAAATGGTTATTAGTACAGGTGCAATTCCAGTCAAATCACCTGTGAAGCTTTTGAGTAAAAAGTACATTCTGATAATCAAGTAATGTGTGTGTGTGTGTGTGTATTAATTTGTGTGTGTATGTTTATGTGTATATATCTTTGTGTGTGTGGGTGCATGTGTGTATGCATGTGTATGTATTTCTGTATGTATGGGTGAATGCATGCTTGTATGTATGTCTTTTTATGTATGTATGTGTTTATCCATGTACGTGTGTGTGTGTGTGTGTGTGTGTGTGTGTGTGTGTGTGTGTAAGGGCATGCAAATTTGTAGGTCAGGTAATTATCTCAGTCTTGGTCCTTGTCTTCTACCTTGTTTTGATACTGTCACACCACCCTGTGTATGCCCAGCCTTTCTAGCCCTGGAGCTTCCAAGGATTTTCCTGTCTCTGTTTCCCATCTCACTTTAAGACCCGGTGGATTACAGGTGATCACCATATTGTCTGCTTTATGTGGTCTTTGGGGATTTAAACTCAGGTCCTCATGCACAGTAAGCAATTTCCCCACTGATCCTTTTCCCTCAACCAGGAAGGAGAGAAGTCATACTCAAGTGATTGCTGTTGATAGGGACCTAAAAATCTCTGCAGTTGGAAATGACAAAAGAGTTGTACACATGACAATAGAGCTAGAAGTTAGCAACAGTGGTAAACCATGCCAAGGCATCATTCAGGAATAAAAATGTATTCTGTAAATTATTCCAGATGGGAGAAATGCATAATTGCCCCCATGGGCTCTGCAGCAAATATGGAGATTGAGAGAGTGGTGTTTGGGTCCCACTTTATAATGCAACCTTAAGTAATGTTGTATTAAAATACCTTTGAAGGTAAGAATATGTGTCTATAAAATTAGAACAAAACAGAGCAAATTCTGAATTCTGTAAATATTAAAATGAGATAATGTCCCACTTAGAGCTCTTAGCAACCTTATATTGAGCTGTTTCTAAGGCAAAGTATGTGTAGCATTCTTCTTTTCCACTTTCTTCTTCTCTTTTTTGTTTCTACTTTCATGTTCTAGAATAAAGTTGAATGTGATTAACTCAAGTAAAAAATGATCATGGGCATGAATTAAAGTGTGCCTTTGTTTTAATAAGTAACATTGAAGGTATTGTGGCAGCTTAGGAAATCAACAACCAAATTTGAGCAAAATATCAGTACAAATGTTCCCTTAATTAATCTTCAAATGAAGTACCATAATATGCAATCTATACAAGGATATATGTAGAAGTCAAAATTTGTATATTAAGAAAAAATGTATTTTCTTGAATCAGTGATAAAATAGTTTATACCTAGCACTAATACACAATTAGAAATCTAAGTCACTGATATTTTCATTTATGTGTATTATTTATTTAATCCACTGAGCAGAAACTATAAGGCAATGTACTATCATTATGTAGGTAAAATAGTTGATGTAGGGACAACTTTAATTAGATTGATTGACTTATTGATTGTCTGATAGGCATTATACTAAGGCTTAGAGCACATTGGGCAATCATTCTACCATTGGTTTATATGTATATTCTCTTCCCCTTTATATTAAAAATAAAAATGAGCTATCCAGGTTGGCTCAGGCAGTCTACAAAATTATGATCATCCTGTAACCTCCTAAGCATCTGATATTACAGAATTGGTGACTCATCCCAATTCATTAAGTCCTGTTTTAACTGCCAAAAAAAGATCAAAATGATCCAAGCTAGCAGCCACAAAGATTTTGTCCTTAAATTTATACTGCACAGCTAAATGTTGAAATATATATCTACTTTCTAGGATTATAAATTCTATTTAGTGTTGTGGTTATTCAATGATGGATTCATGAAGAAATAGTGGATGAAATTAAATATATTTCCAACAAACTATACTATAGGAAAAATGGAATATTCATTAAATGAGATAAAGAAGGTCCAAAGCTTGTATAAGAGATAATAAGATTTGAGGGTGCAGTCAACTAGGAACAATGCCTGGAAATACAGCTGATCAGCTCTGATAACATGTATGACCAAGCCTAAGGACCTCAGTCCTCAGGAGAGGATTGACTCCAAATTTCGTCCTGACTGCCAAATACATTTCATGGCTCATGTCTGCTATAGAATGTTCATGCCTCCCACACACAAAAATAAATATATGAAAATGTAAAAAGTGAATATATTTCACCAATATGGTAAAACATGAAAGTACATATTTGCTTTGAAAATAATTTTATGACCATTGATGTTTTGTTTCAGATGCAAATGCCAAATAAGAGAAATTCAGTAGCTTCCATCCTTTTAGTTTCCAAATCAGAAGTAGTTTAGTGTTTATGAATTAATTAGTTGATACAGAACTGAGTCTTAGAAAGCCAATGACAATATAATTTATATTTTGTCATTGTGGTGTCTAATACTGAATATTACTTTAAAAACACTTCATGAAGTTCCCAAAATTACCATAAATGAGAATGACCAGAAAAAGTGTTGATGTCCTCAGAATTTTCATAATCTTACTTCTTCGGGCAAGTGGATTTTATGCTGAAGACTTGTGAGTGATGTCTTAATGCAACTATCTGATTGTTCATTTTGTGTATAAATTAAAAATGTACTCACATTTCAAAGAAGTATTATGGTTGTTCACTTTAGAATCATTTATATGATTTAATATTATGGAATAATTCTTATCACAAACAAATCAGAACTAGATGAATAAAAACTGATTTTTGGAGGAGGCAGGTTTAGAGAGAAAAGTTGGTGATTACAAGCATTGCTCCCATTCTGCAGGGCCTGGGTTTGATTCCTGGCACCTGCCTGGTGTCTCACAACTCTGTAATTCAAATCCTAGAGAATCCAATCCTTGCCTCTGGCCTTTTGCAGGCACTGCACCCATGCACAAGGTGCAGAGACATTAAGAGGAAACACCCATATACATAAAATAAAGTAAAATCAGATCAAATCAAAACAGAATAACACACACACACACACACACACACACACACACACACATGCACATACACAGATAACCCTGATTCTGTTATTACATTTGTATAGTTGGATACATTTATGGGAAGTCTAATTATTTCTATATCTCCATATCAACTCAAAGAAAAGTTGGTAAAATTTATTTAAATCCTTAGAATTATATGCACATTAATGAACACCACGCTAGAATAGAAGGGATAATAAAGAGTGTTTGAGGTGTTTGTTTGTTTGTTTCATGTTTAAAACAATTAAATAATTTTACGATCTATACCCAATACATAAATTTCCCAGTGTTCCTTCATTTCATCTCACAAAGCAGTTTTTGAACAAATAATGATGGGAGTAGTATAATACGTATTGCGAGCTTACTAGTTTCCACAAATAGTGTGTGTTCTGAGTGGGTTAGCTCTTTAGATGCTCACAATCCCCATTTGGACTTCTGTTTCATATTCAAAGAAATAAGCTAGGCCAGGCGGTGGTGGCACACGACTGTAATCCCAGCACCCGGGAGGCAGAGGCAGGTGGATCTCTGTGAGTTTGAGGCCAGCCTTGTCTACAGAGCGAGTCCAGGACAGGCTCCAAAGCTACAGAGAAATCCTGTCTGGAAAAATCAAAAAAAAAAAAAAAAAAAAGAAATAAGTTGACATGTCCAAATCCCTTTACCCAGTTATTTTATACATGTTTCTCATCTCTCTCTCCTCACAGAGACATTAAATCTTTTAGGTCTGGGCAGTGAGAATGACCAAAATAATAATTTTTGTCTCAGTAACAAGTATACAGTTACTATATACAATCATTGTTTATATTTCTCTCAGTATATCTTTAAAATATACTTTTTTCACTTCCTATATTCATGGTCAATGGGCAGTTTCTGTTGCTTGAGCAATTATAAATTTGTTTCCTGGTAGCTTGGATGTACATTAGTTTTGCCCATAACCCATAGGAGGGCCATCAGGAGCATGGGGTGGTGACTGTTACCTTCAAATCTTCCTTTGTATCTCCTCACATGGACAATAAAGTGATGACAAGGACATGAGCAGAACAGTACTCATAGTCTCGAACAGAATGATAGAAGGAAAGAATCAGGAAAAGCAGTGGAGAATACTCTGCAGAAGTTCTTGGACCAGTGATGTGTCTCAGTTGGGAGAGAGCTTTCCTGGCACAGTTCTTGATTCCATGTCCAGCAAAGCATAAACCAGGCATGTTAGCATGTGCAAATAATCCCAGTGCTCAGCAATTAAAGGCAGGGGGCCTAGAGGTTCAAGATATTATGGTGATATTTTATTTGTACTGAAAAAAAAATTTATTAGTATTTAATAAATAAAGTTGCCTGGGGGTTGTAGTATGAATCTTAAAGAGTCTTATTAATAAAATCAAACCTGAGCCAGGTTATTGGGGTGAATGCTGGAAGATCAGAGAAGCAGAACAAGCCACAGTTTCCTCACCTCACCAGTTCCTCAGCTGGTCTTGTTTCCTCAGACTGTAAGCTTCTGAATCCTCATCCCAATGGCTCTAAGCTGAACTGTGCTTGAAAGCCTGAATGCTTAACCTGCCGAATGCTTAACTAACTAAATGCTTAACTGATTCTGGTGCCTGGTTTTCACATCTTATATAACTTTCTACTTTCTGCATTACTCCCTGGGATTAAAGACTGGGATTCTGGGCTTAAAGGCATGGGTCACCATGCTTAGCTGTTTCTAAAGTGGCCTTGAACACACAGAGATCCATCTGGCTCTGCCTCCCAAGTGCTGGGATTAAAGATGTGCAACACCACCGCCCAACTTCTGCTATGGATTGCTCTGACGTGTTTTCTAGCCACTATTTCTGGCTCTGTTCTAGTGGCTGTCTGTTCTCTGACACCAGATAAATTTATTTGGGGGAACATACAATATTTCGGGGGAACACAATACCACAGGGGGTCAGAGCTAATTGCAAGCCATAGCAGAAGCCAGGTGGTAGTGGTGCACACCTTTAATCCCAATCACACGACAGGCAGATATCTGTGTTCAAGGATACAGCCAGCATGGAGACACATGCCTTTAATCAAACCAACCAAAGAAGGCCTGGAGGTCTGTATAGACAGGCAGTGACAAGGAGGTCATGTGGTTGGGTTTACAACCAATGGGGAGGCAGAACAGAAAGTCAATAAAAAGACAGATATACAGGAAGTAGGTCTTTTTCTGATGGGAAGTACAACAGCAGCAATGAAGGGTAAGAAAGGTTTTTTAGTATCAGCTCTTAGCTACTGCTGTAACCTCTTGGGCTTTTAACTCTGCATTTGGCTCTGTGTTTCTTATTTAATAAGACTATTATATCTACAAGATTTTCTTTAACTGCATGGTGAGTTTGAGCCCCGTCTTGATACATGAGACCATGGTTAATATGCATTTATATATTACACATAAAAACATAACATTAACCTTGGGCTTACACAGGGACACTTCACTTAGCCTGGAAGGAGGGTACTGGACCTGCCTGTACTGAATCCCCCAGGTTTAAATGAATCCCCAGGGGAGTCTTGGTCCTGGAGGAGATGGGAATGGAAGGGAGGGGATGGGGCGTGGAAGGTGGGGGTGGGGGCGGGAGGGGGGAGGACAGGGGAACCCATGGCTGATGTGTAAAATTAAAACACAAATATAATAATAAAAAAGATATAAAAGTCAAAAAAAGAAAACCCCCCAAAAAGAAAAAAACATAACATTATATATAATATATAATGAAATAATATCTAACACACAAACATATTCCCTATACCATAAGTGTTCATGATATCCCATAGAATAATGTGGGAAGACCTGAAAATGCTAAATGCAAAGAGATTTCAGAAATACTTTGACTAACTCATTTAACTTAAATTTTCCTTTTGTCAATGACAGTTTCATTAAACAATTAATCCAGATATATTACCTGAGTAGGAACCTCTAGAGAAAATGCATATGTTCCTTTCAGTAGTTCCATTCCTTTCCAAGTTTATAAAACAGTGTTCTGTCTTCCTATTGATTGCACTTCAGATTTCCTAAGATGTGCAGGCCTATTGGAGTATCTGTGCTGGAGAGTTGGGTCAGAGTTTGAGACCACATATCCTCTTTTATAGGAACTGAGTTTTGTTCTCAGCACCAATTTCAAGTCCCTTAGTCCAGTTCCAAGGGATATGACAGGGATATGACAGCCTCTTCTGGCATCCAAGAGCACATTGACTCATGTGCACATAAACCACACACAGCCATATAATTAAAAGTAAAATAGGGGCACCAGATCTCATTATAGGTGATTGTAAGCCACCACCTGGTTGCTGGGAATTGAACTCAGATCCTCTGGAAGAGCAGCCAGTGCTCTTAACCTCTGAGCCATCTCTCCAGCCTCAGTATGGCAGTTTCTTAGAAAACTGAGAATCAATCTCCCTCAAGACCCAGCTCTAAGGGACTTGGGAAAAACAAGCTCAAGGCCCTGGGTTTGGTACTCAGCTCCAAAAAAAAAAAAAAAAGACCCAGCTCTACTACTCTTTGGTAATACTCAATGCTACCACAAGGACATATGCTCAACTATGTTCATAGCAGCATTATTTGTAATAGCCAGAACCTAGAAATAACCTAGATGCCCTTCAACTGAAGAGTGGATAAAGAAAATGTGGTACATATACACAATGGAGCACTACTCAGCAGAGAAAAACGATGACATCATAAGGTTTGCAGGCAAATGGATGCAACTAGAAAAAATTATCCTGAGTGAGGTAACCCAGACTCAGAAAGACAAACATGGTATGTACTCAGTCATAAATTGATACCAGATGTAAAGCAAAGGATAACAAGACTTCAACTCATAGCTCCTGGGAGGCTAGCTAGTAAAGAGGACCTAGCAAAGACACTGGGATTGCCCAATGACAGAGAAATGGATAAGATCTACATGAGCAAACTGGGGGTGAGGGGAAGTAATGGAGGCAATGGTCTGAGGAAAGAGAGCTTAGAGGAGCAGGTGGTCCCAGCTGCATCAGGAACAGAGTGGGAGAACAAGGAAAGAAATACCATGATAAATAAAGATACCATGGAAATAAGAAGCAGAGTGCTAGAGAGGTCCACAGAGTGCTAAAGATGAGTCTGCTATAGACTACTGGCGATGGCTGAGAGAGTGCCTGAGCTGACCTATTCTGAAGATCACCCTAACTGTCATGATAGAACCCTCATCCAGTGACTGATGGAAGCAGATGCAGAGATCCATGGAGTCCAATTGACAAGAGAGAGGAGGGATTATATGAGCAAGAGATAATTGAGACCATGGTTGGAAAAAGCACAGGGACAAATAGCCAAACTAGCAAAACACATGAACTGTGAGCCAATAGCTGAGGAGCCCCCATGGAACTGGACCAGGCCCTCTGGATAAGTGAGACAGGTGATGAGCTTGAACTGTTTAGGAGGCACCCAGGCAGTGTCCTTGGTACATGAGTTGGCTTTTTGGAACCTGGGGCCTATGCTGAGACACTTTGCTCAGCCTTGGTGCAGGAAGGAGAGGACTTGACCTGCCTCAACTGAATCTACCAAGCTGGGCTGACCTTGGGGAGACCTTGCCTTGGAGGAGGTAGGAATGCGGGGTGTGTTGTGGGGGAAGGCTGGGGGTAGAAGGAGGGAGGACAGAGAAATCCATGGTTGATATGTAAAATGAATAGAAAAATCTCTTTTAAAAAAGTAAAATAAGTATTTTTTAACACAAATGATATAATCCACATGGAATACTTCTGTAGTTATCTAGAGTATAGTACAGGCTCACTGGGCACATGCAATCTAATTATGTGATTATTACTATTAGCTGAATGAACATCATGCTGATGATCTGTGTCAAGAGAACTTGCAGCTACTAAGAGGGTTTCAGAGGAAAACAACTTAGCTCATGGAGGGAGAAAATAGAAATTTTGTGAAGTAGATAGATAAACTTGTTAGGAACTAGTCCAGCCAGGGTGTGTAGTCTGTGCTGTTCTTTTATTCTAAGACAGAAATCATAGAGGGAGGTTGAGGATTCGTTTATCAACTCTGATCTTATACAAGTACTTGTTTTCCAGCAATGAGTCCTAGGGATTGGAAGGTGGCCAGACCAGATGTAGATGCATCAATTAGATCTCCTGGTTGTATATATTCAAAGGAAAGAAAGGGTGTTATGTGAGAGGGGCTAGAATACTTAAGTTATTTTAATTATTTTAGTATACCTGGAAAATACTAACAAATAGGCAAATAGTATATGTTTTCCTTAAAGTGGGTATTAGAAATAAAGTTTTAGTCTCAGAATATCGGACACTCAGTAAACACTAATAACATTGCAATTATGTGCACATAATCTTAACTCAATGAAGGACTGGGATTACAAAACATACAGTTTGTGAAGACTTCTGATGCCACATATGATATGATATAAACACATTTAAAAGTTACAAAATTGTCTCACAGGACTTTATAAAAAAATTTGGTAGCATTCCTAATATAGGTATATTTTAGGAATGCATCCATGTGTCCCGTCTAAATTAAATCTGATTGTCAGCAAATCAAAAGCTCACCCATCAATGTTAATAAGGTTCTTAGGTAAAGCCTACATGAAAAACAAAACAAAAATAAAGCCAAAGACGAAAACATGACAAAGAGAAAGCAAAGACTGAGGGAAGACAGAATTAAGAACACATCTTAGATACACAATGAGAGATTTTTTGAAAGGACTTAGACTCTTTGAGAAGAGATGTGAGAAGTAAGAGTTAATTGCATAACTATGAATAACAGCAAGTTCAAATTGTCTCTGTGCTGAGAAATGTGGCTACCAAGGGGGACTCAAAGAAAATCAGTGAAATGCAAGCTAAGGGTTGATATATAACAGTTTATAGGAAAGTGGAGTAGTCTTGTAGTAACCAATACAGCCAGAGCTTCCAATCTAGGCAATCACTTGCTCTGCCACAGTGCTACAAACCCAGTCCACATGACAGAATTGTTCTAGGCAGCAGACCAGCTTTACTAAATATTTCATTTGATATTTACTCTGATTAGTATAACAAAATTCAGAGACTGTTCTAAAGGTAGTCATTAATAACTACAGTCATGTCTCTTTAAACTAATATCCAGTATCTTCGATTCTCATGGCATTAGGTACATATTTGTAAGTGTTAAGCACATTGCCCAGCTGTATGACAGGTATGCCACCTGGGTGCCCACCTAGAAAGCCATAGAACTCAAGGTTGTCAGGGGGCCATTTCTTCAAAGAATATAACCTTTCATTTTCAGCAAAAATACATATTTTCTGAAGTTAGGCTTCACACCATGGTGACATGATTACTTATTCTTAAGACTGCTTGGTGTCTTGCTGACAAAAGTGATCATTTTCTTGGCTCAGCATTAGTAACAGATGACATTACAGACATGTGATGAAGTTGTCCCACACAAAAATGGCTCTGTATTTCCTGTATTACCCACAATAAATAGACATCCTTGTTGTTAAAACATAAAATAAGAAATGAATATTTTAGAACTGAAATAATATTTTAATATCAACTTCAACCAGCTTATAATCATTAAAATCATTACTAGTGTGTTGCATTTATAGACCAATGAAAATTTTCCTTCAGTGGGTTACTTATGCCTTGACCTTTGTATCTATTGAAAATTGCTGTAAAAAGATCATTTTCAATACCTTCATTTTTGCTGAAATCTTACTGAAAAGGAGATGTAAGGAGGCAGTGAGCACATCTCTGTCTTCTCTTTTTCTCTCTTCTCCCTTTTTTTCATTTATTTCACATCACTACTTCCACAGAAATTGGAAGCATTAGCTGGTGGTTGGTCAAAGTTTTCGATAGACAACTTTCGTATCCTATCTGTGGGCATATCCTCTGTTCTTATTCTAGTGATAGCATCTTGATCATTTTTGTAAGGTGAAATTAACTATTGTTAAGAACCTCAAAGCCAACTCTTTCCAGCATGTCTGAATGCTGTCTTCCTTGCTGAATATCTATGCAGTGAGAACAGGATACTACAATTTGTTTGTGCCTCACATTTCTTACTTTTAAATTGAGTGTCATAGTCATGTTATTATAGAAGGGTATTATGAAAATTGCATGAATCAAACCAAGAAATATATTCAATGAATATCTGATATCTAGTAGATATTCTTTTTTATTTTATTGGCCTCTGGAAAATATTTCCTTCTGCACTTTTCATTCTTTAAAAATGTTTTCTTCTGAGTCTTTAGATAATTTTGGAGTCCATGTGTGTTCCTGAGACCTTTTTCAGCTTTTGCAACAACATTCAGAATTCCCATATTGTATAAATTTCTTTGAGCACAGCATTTTCTATCTGTCATCTATCTATCTATCTATCTATCTATCTATCTATCATCTATCTATCTATCTATCTATCTATCTATCTATCTATCTCTGTGTGTGCTAGTGTGCATGCAAGTATATGTGTGGGTATTTATGTGTTTATACATATGTGTGGTGTTGAATGTTGAATTCTGGGTCTTACACATCCTGGGAAGGTACATTACCATAGGGCAATTAACCCAAAGTTTAAGATAAAATACTTGATGATATTCATTGAATAGAGATGTAAGACTTCCAGTTAATGTCTTATATACTTTAAGTTGATCTGTCCTTAATACATGTGCTGAACTAGAAAACCTAAATAAAGATAATTTATAAATATATAACATGGATACTGCAGTCATTCTAGCTCACACACACAAAAAAAATTATATGGGGAGTTATCTTTTGAAATTATGGATACCTTGCATTATTTTTCTCTTCAGTTATATGCTGCTCCATGCAATTGTAAAGACAATTTCCAAACAGCCTCTGAATGACAAAATGAGTCCAGGTTAAAATCCTGGCTTTATCTGCAGCCGATAGTAGTTGCCAGTATTATGCAAGAAGGCATTACTAGCTCTGTGTGTTAAGAGGCCAAGACCAGTCTAGGCTACTATTAACCTGACTCATCAGTAGTCTGCAACTCTGAGCCCTTTTTGGAGTATAGAAATAGGTTAAGTTATAGTGTAAACTAACACCATTTGTGCCTCAGTAATGACATCAAAAATAATGTTGTTTCTCCTCTTTGTTTTTATTCACACAAAAGAAATTCAGGAATTGAGCTTTGGTCATAAGGAAAAATCTCTTTCCAAAAGATCCTGTACAGTATGATTTTTTTCATTCACTATGCTTCCCTTAGCACATGGTATTTGCCTTCTTAAGCAATAGTCTAGAATCTTTTTATAACATTTTTGGTGAAAGGTACTCCTTCTCTCTCTACTAGAATAGACAATTAATCTAGATAATAGATAAGGTTTGAAAAGACACAAAAATAATCAATATTGTGAAAATGTGTTTGAGAACACACTTGAGACTTCACTGTTTAGTAAAATAAGTGTCAGGTAGAAAACTGATGGACTGAGTCATTATTAGAACAAAGGGAAGGTAAGGGGAAATTAATCCAGTGATAAAAATACATTTTAAATGTGTCAATGGAGCAGGAGTAACACAAAGGGTTACTTTCCTATAAATATGTTATACATTAAAACATGCACAGTAAATGTAGTGGATAGCCATCCCAGCATTGGCCTGGAAGTTCCAACCCCCATTGAGGCTTCGGTAATGATCACGCCCACAAGGCGGGGCAGAGGAGGGAGCAGAAGACTGAGGATCAAGAGGAGGTCTCTCTCTTTGTTCCGGGACGCTGGACACTGGAGGTAGACCGAGCAGAGTTCTCCAGAGAACACCGCTGGACTGCGCCATACCTTTGCCAGACCCTGCAACCTACCTCTTCATTTGTAAGTTACCCCACAAAATAAACCTCCCTTTTAACTACGTGGAGAGGCCTTAATAATTTCATCAATACAGTAAATACACATTTTTTTCCTTTTTTGATATAGGATCATGTGTGCTTCAAGGTGGTCTTGATCATCCTCTCTCTCCTTCCCAAATTATGGGATTATAGGTTTATGCTGCCTCACACAGCTGGTTTACCTGGTGCTGGGGATTAAATCCAGGGAGACATTCTGGTTACTGAATGAACCACATCCATAACAATAAATGCTGACATGAAAATTATTATATGCTCGAGTCTGAGGGATGGTGAATCAGTCAAGAGCACTGGAGTTCTTGCAGAGAACCTGTGTTTGTTTACTGACACCTACTCTGAGGCTCATAACTGCCTGCAACTATAATTTCAGGGGGATCCAATTCCATCTTCTGGCCTCCCTGGTGTCAGACCTGCACATGGTGCACATATTTATATCTCGGTCAACACTAGAAGATAATAAGTAAATAATTAGTAATATTTGAATATTTGTGGGAGAAGACTCGTACCTATCATGAGGTTGATAATATTTATATAAAACTCTATATGTAATTCAGCATTACAGGTTTTCAAAATTAAAACAAAATATTCTCAGGCAAATAATTAGTGGGTATATCTATACATGCATTGGTGTCACAGAGAAATAACTATATTTTCTTATGTATAACTGTGCCAATTAAAACACTAAAGGAATACAGAAACCAAGTGGATACCTATCTGAGTAGAGCCACACAGAAAGCCATTGAATAGAAAATTCCTATCAATTTTTTTAGCCACACCAATCCACAGCTTACTTATGTCATTTTCTTCACCCAGCTAGTTTATAAGAACCTCCAGGCCGGGCGGTGGTGGCGCATGCCTTTAATCCCAGCACTTGGGAGGCAAAGCCAGGAGATCTCTGTGAATTCGAGACCAGCCTGGTCTACCAAGTGAGTTCCAGGAAAGGTGCAAAGCTACACAGAGAAACCCTGTCTCGAAAAACAAAAACAAACAAACAAAAAAAACCCAAAAAACAAAAAACAAAGCAAAAACAAAAACAAAAAACAAACAAAAAAGAACCCCCAGAAGTCAATCATTTTGATTTTCACCCCCAATCAGCAAGGCTATGTGCCTTATTATTGCAATGTTTCTGTCATTGTAGCTAGGAATCATGAATAGAGCTGCACTCTTTTGGGTCATGTGTTTGTTTCTCATGTGTGATTGACAGTTTTGTGAGTGTTATCAACACAACTTCATTTTCTCATAAGCCCTATGCAGTTTATTGTACACTTTTGCATAGCTCAGTGGTTTTGGGAGCACATATGTTCAGTTACAGCCTACCCTAAATGTAGTTTAAGGAGGTTGGTAAACTGTACAGCTATTGTTGGATTAGCTTGCTGTTGCTACACAAATGTTTTCATGTTGACTGTTGAATATGGGAACTTTAGCATTGCCCTTGTACAGCTATTTCTAAACCATTTCCCTTTCCCCATAGAGGCAGAGATGGAATTGTTTATTTAAATAGAAGATTAGATGTAGGAGCCATAGGGGAAATCAAGAGAAAGGTGCACAGAGAGAAAACAAATTATGAAAATGTTCCTTTTCCGTAATCATTCTATAATTAATTTCTTATCCACTCTCAGGGGAATATGAAGTAGGCCATGTGCCATGTCACACAGAAGGTGGTATTAGTGCTTCTGTCACCGTCAGGACAGCTTTGCATAGAAATCAGCTGTTGGGATGGGATGGCTGTACAAGTTCTGACCTCCTGTGGCACCCAAGCTTTAACTTCAGCCTCCAATAGATGATGGACAAGGCTGCCTACATTGAGTTCCGATAGAGGTCAACCTTTTACAGAAATGATGAGATTATGACTGGTAATAGACACAGTTCCTCCCCAGACTCATCATTAAATTATCCTTTTGCCTACAGCCACAGCAACTAAAATATTAGCAGAAAATAATTTACAGGTTCATAGCTCTATCATTATTTTCATATTACCAAACAAATCAAAATATGTTTTATATATTCATACTCATCTCTTCAGCCTGAACTGGTAATGAGCCATTAGCAGGTGGTTTGTAATAGAAGGAGCTTGGTGGGGGGCATAGTAATATTTCTTGATCTCACCACTCCTTCTTTAACAGTATTTGTTTTCATATAAAAGATGGAAGCATTTTTACCAAATGCACATACATAAATAAGCGTACATAATAAGTATGCATATTTATGTATGTATGTGTACATGTGTGTGAATTTGAAGAGACAAGTTGGAACTTTTATTTCTAATTACACTCCATTTGTATTAACAATAAAAAATCATGGGGCTTGGTATCAATGATATCACAGCTGTGAAGAATAGACTCCTTCCATCTTTGCAGTACTCAGTTCAATCTGCACTTTCTCCTTCGTCTCAAAAACAAGGACAGAAAGCAAAGTTTGGTAATTAAACTATTTGGAGCTAGCCGGCAACTGGTAAACCTCCCATGCAAATTCCCTTTCTGAGATTCTCATGTGGGTCACCCTTACATACTCTATATGGTGTATGCTATCTTTATTTTATAGGAGAATGGGAACACAATGAGGTCTAATAACCTATCAGGGTCCACAATCCTCATAATTTTCCATGTTACTGTTCTGAGTTACATGTATTGGAATGATGCTGTTTATCTGAATATCACAAGAGGGACAGAGTATAAGGCCAGTTCAATGGGAGAGTCTTGAGTGGTTTTTAATATCTCCTTCATAACTGAAAGTACTAAAACATTGGAAACTATAGTATGCATTTGACTTGTAGGTCTCACATGAAAGGTAGCCAAAACAAATCCCTCCTGGCTCTGCTCCCCTTCGTAAAGGATGGAGAACACTTTATTCTCTGCCTTTCAGTTTTAACCAATAAACCTACAAGATCAAGAACAGATGAAGACTGGAGAAAGGAGAAATAGGAGACACAGGGTTAGATGAAATGGTGACGACTTAGAATTTAGTGAGAATGTCTGTCTACACAGGCTGAATGGAAACTTCCATACACACCCTTGTGCAGTCATTCAGGACAGATATCCTCCAGCTTCACTGGAGACATATATTACTTAAGATTTTTTAAAGACTAATCTAAAGAATTCAGACTCCTTTCTAGAGATGTCTCTATTGAGTACTCTGACACAGGTCCCAAATGCTCAGTCATGTTGGTGCACTCTGCTCACAATGTCTTTGAGGTAAGCTAGTGCTTTAGGATTAAGTTTTCTATAATTTTATCAAAGACTAGGGAGATAGAAAGAAAATCAGCTTTGCAATCATTTCCCAAATGGGAAAAGGCTATTAAAACAAAATGGTAAGCAAATCCAAAAAGGTTGTATGGACTGAAAAGAGTAAGCTACTCCGGGAATTTAGCTCTTCTTAGGAGTTAGGGTTAGGGACAGTGTAATGGAACAGTGAATGCTCTCTAAGATTACCTAGGCCAGCACAGTGGCATAGATGGGAGGAATAAGTGTGAGACAGGAAGGGTGGAGAAAAAGATAGAGGGAAGGAGAAGAAGGGCTAGAAAGGAGGGAAAGAGGAAGAAATGGAGGGAGGGGGAAAGAAACAAGTCTTTCCTACATCAGGAGATTCTTTTTCAAGAATGGGACTTGCAGATATTTTCTAAATCGGAGAGAAATGGAAGTATGAAAATTAATTAACAGAAGGGACTTTCTGCTAAAATTTAAAACATTCCAACATTGTAAATCTACCTCCCTCAGTGAAATGATTATCAAAGGTTTGTTTTATATAAAATGAAGCACAATTTCAGATGTTGTTTAGGAATAGCATGACTTTTGATTGGGGGAGACTCTAATGATATAAATGGAAGTAATATCAGGCAGGCAGGATTAATATTAATGTCCATAACAGAGGATGATGATGAGTGAACAGAGATGACAAATATAGTTGAAAAATAATCTGAAGGGTACCTGGTAAATGATGAATTATGAAAGCTGCAGGGGACATACATCTAGGATTACTGAAAGCCCAGGCTGAAATGGAAGAGAGATATAACAAGTCTTTTTCTGTCCTGCCAGCCAGATCCCAAATAATGACACCAAGACTTCTTATTAACTATGACAGCTCAGGCTATAGCTTAGGTTTGTTCCTAATTAGCTCTTATAACTTAAATTAACCAAATTATATTAATCTACATTTTACTGTGTAGTGTTACCTCTCTTGCATTTTGTACCTCCTATTTCCTCTCTGTGTCTCTTAGCATCTCCCACACACCTAGATTCCTCCTCCTCTTCCTTTCTCGCCCCAGAAACCTCACCTATACCTCCTGCCTAGCTACTGGATGCTTAACTTTTTATTTCAACAATCACAGCAACACATTTCCACACAGTGTACAAATACCCCACAACAGAGAGTTGCCTAACCCACTGAATATCCTGCTATTTAAGCTCCCCAACATTTAAATATTACCAATTAATTTGAAACATTTTAACATATTGTAACCCACCAGCTCAAAATGTCTTTGTATCACAGTTGATCCATATTTCCCTCTTTTAGATGCAATTGAAGGAAAAACAGCTCCTATGTGAAGAAAGGAAATCTTTGAAATTCTTCAGCTAATTATGCAGTTCTAGCACAACACTATCCTTTATTATTACCTTACAACTGATCATAACATTTTGGTAAAAGTTAGCATGCAAATATTTATGTCTGTGTAATTTATACCTTATTTTGACACTTTTGGATGAAATGTTTTATGTTTTGGTCTGAACTTTTATTTTTGCCATGTCTGCATGTTGTACATGTTGAGCATCAGATTTAGGATGAGACAAATGAGAGACTGTAGTGAAGTGCAGACAGCACTTTATTGATATGGCCAGACCACAAATTCAACGGGATCAAAAGTCAAGAGCTGCTTCCCCTTGCAGTGAAGGGGAACTAACACAGTCCGGAAACAGGACAATGTGCAGAAAGAGAGTCTTTGTAACCCTTAGTCTTACATAGGATGTCTCCATCAAACCCCTCCCCTCAGGGCCCAAGGAGCTGTGCAGAAGGGAAGGCAGAAAAACTGTGAGAGCTGGGGCGAATGTGTGATGGCAAGGAAACAGAGTCTTTCAGGCCCAGCAGGACTGAAATGACAACAACCCAGTGAGACTCTAAGCATGCCCAGATCCTGCACAGGTTCAGACAGATGGAGTCCCAGTGCTGACAGGGGAAGAGGACACCGCCCCCAATCTTAACTCAGAAGCTATCTCAGTGTCAGCAGCTTACAAAAGAAAAAATAGTTTTCTTCAGTGGATTCTCACTGGGTGTATAAACCACACATAAGGGTAGTCCACATGGCCAGCAGTAGATGGTCAACACAATACAATTTCAATATTTTTGTAGAGTTTGTTGTATATTTTTGTCTTACTGTTCATTTGCTTGTGGTTTCTGATTTTCTGTTTTTATGTATGATTTTGGTGTGTGTGTGTGTGTGTGTGTGTGTGTGTGTGTGTGTGTGTTTTATGTGATTTCTTATTTTTATTGTTTTTTTTTTTTTTCTGTTTTCTAAAGATAGAGAGAAATAAGGTGTAGAGCTTGCAGAGGTAGGAGCATGGGGGGACACATTGGGAAGAGGAAACCATGATTAAAATATACTGTATGGGAAAAAAAAAAAACTATTTTCAATAAGAAAAGACATGTTGTGTGTTCTCTTGCTCTCTCCTTCTGCCCCTGTTCCTCACTTCTCTCTTTCACAATGCATTTTTTTTGTGTGTGTTTCTGTATGTGTGTATTTGGCAGTCACTCTAGTCCTTTTAAATCTTGTCAACACAACGTTGCTATAGAGTTATTGCTTCATTCCTAAATTCCTTTGATTTCTTGCTATTTGAGTTGCACTTGATTTGTTTTTTTGTTTGTTTTTTTTTATATTATTTTTATTTTATAATTAACTTAATTTCACATATCAGCCACGGATTCCCCTGTTCCCCCTCCTCCCCCCCAGCCCTTCCCCCCAATCCACCCCCACTCCTACCTCCTCCAAGGCAAGGTCTCCCCTGGGGAGTCAGCCCAGCCTGGAAGACTCAGCCAGGGCAGGTCCAGTCCTTCCTCCCTATGCCAAGGCTGAGCAAAGTGTCTCAGCATAGGCCCCAGGCTCCAAAAAGTCAGTCCATGCACCAAGGAATAGGTCCTGGCCATACTGCCTGTGGGCCTCCCAAATCCAGGGAAGCTACCTAGTAAAGAGGACCCTAAGAAAGACACAAGGATCGCCCACAGAGAGAGAAATAGATGATGAGATCTACGTGAGCAAACTGGAGGTTGGGGGGGGGGTAATAGAGGGCAAGGGTCCAAGAGAGCTTAGAGGAGAGGAAGGTCCCAGCTGGATCAGGAGCAGTGTGGGTTAATGGAGAGGGAGATATCATGATGAATGAAGACCCCAGGGGAATAGGAAGAAGCAGAGTGCTACAGATGTCTCCAGAAATCCACTTAATTTTTTAAGTTACATTTTATTTTTATTTTTGAGAATTTCATGCATGTGTACTTTACTTCTATCATTTCCATCCTTCCTACTCGACATTACAGTTCTGAATATCTATTACTCATACTTCATATACCTGAATAACAACTTCAGATATGATTATATCTTTAGCTATTACAACTCATATTTTAAATAAATATTTATCTTATTATAATGTATGCTTTTGGTGTTGGAGACAAAGATTTGTTACATAGACTAGGTAGGCCTTAACCTTTGCACTGATCCTAGGCTGTACTAAAAACTGTGAGCCTCATGCTTTATCATCTCTATAGCTGGCAAGTATCACCATGCCCGTACTATCCCTTACTAATAAATCACACACATACACACACCAAGATGTTCTCATTTTAAACTTTACACATATTTTGCATGCCACATATGGAAGTATCAGGGATTTTCTCTTTTAAGCTAACTTTTATGATTGGTATTCTTCCACAGTGATGTCAGGAAGTAAACTTTGTGCATTTCACTGCTCTCTCATGTTCTGTTGTCAATTAAGACTCTTTGCACGTGTTCACAGAGATTAATTTTATTAGTGGCTTTGCCTATTATCAGCATTGTTATTACAAATATCTGTGTGAGTGTGTTCAAGACTATCTGGATATACAATTCTCTGTACAGAAACACCGGGTTTCCAAAGATCACTTATGAGATATACACTTTCTGTCAGAAATCAAAGCATTCTGTTATTTCTGATTATGCCTAATGGATCTATGAATGTATTTTCAGATTTTAATAGAATATTTATTCAAATTTAAGCATATGAAAAGTCAATGAACTTTCCATGATCTATGGAAAATGGCAGATTTAAGTCATTTTAATACATGTGCAGCAGATATTGGCATATTTGAAATCTTATGATATTGAATATCCACTGAATTATGGAAACCCTTACAAGTCCTGCTGTGTCTATGTGACTTACATTATATTAATGTATGGAATAGCAGTTGATTGAGTTTAAGACTATTCTTTAATATTACACACATTTTTTTTTTATTGTTTGCCTGTAATAAACATACAGAACATCACGGACTCTACCTCAAGCAATACAAATTAACTGTAGGGTAATTTTGAGTATCTTATTTTAGAATAGAAATATTTTAAATCTAATGGAGGTTGGAGAGATGGCTCAGTGGGTAGCAGCACTTGGTTTTAAATAAGCCATCAAAGAAAGAGGGAGACTAACCCTGAGTCCATCTGCTTCCTAGAAGCTACAGTGATATGGTGTTGGCAGGGCTGGCTGCAGTTTCTGGTGCTCCGTGAGACCACAATGATGTTTTTCCAAATCAGATTGTTTTGGGCATAAATTTGGATAAGGCTATTGGTGACATCACCTACAATCAATCCTGTCTTCCCACTTCACTGTCAATAAATTCTACTTAACTCTTCCAAGTCGGTTTTCTCCTGCTTTCAGCACTAAACGCTTGACTGGTAAAGTATGTTAGATACTTAAGCAGTTCCAACTCTGCAATAATGATGTGTCTTAGTTCCAGAATGCAAGAAACATGAATGCCTTGTTGGTTTTCTATTCCTAACAGCTAGGTCAGCACAGTGTAGCATGAACAGAAGGCATGTCTTAATAAATGCTTTCCATTTATTTCAGAAGTAGCAGTCACATCACACACAAAAATAGTTATAAAATGGGTCATTGATGTATTGAGAGATTATTATTATTTTTTATTTGAGATAGAATTTTATTTGACCTAGTTTGGCCTCAAAATCACTCTGGAGCTGAAGCTGGTCTTGATGTTCGTACTTCATCCTCCAACTGCTGATCTTATAGCTCTGTGCCAATATCTAGCTGTTATTAAATTTTTGATGGTATATTATGGTGGCAAAGAACAACATTTCCCAGTAGTTGGCATTGAAGTCAGACATACATTTTAATAGTGTAAGAGGAGAACAGCTTTATTAAGGTTCTAACTCTATTTTTAGGTAAAGACTTTATCAATAAAATTAGATAAGGAAGGTCAACTGTATTTCTATTCTTCACCTAAGTGCCATAATAAACACTGACTTTGGACTGGAATTTCAGAAGCTGGGACACATAAAACAAATCTGTTTATGAAAACATAAATGAAATTTATAAGGAGTATATACCCACTATTCCTGCTTCTTTTTATTTTCAGAATGTAGAATTGAAACAACACCCCAGAATCTGATTGCTGATTTTCCAAAAGAAAAATATATCTAGTCACATAACCAAGACTTGCTATTTTTACTTCTGGAGTTCAATGCAAAATTACTAGCTAACTTACATATCATGTTGTAGCTAGACAGTTATAGTATCTTAGGGTTTATTCTTACCAGCCCAAACTGTTTTATAAATTCCTGGAAATTAAATCTTAACATGTCACTTTCCCTACTACAGTTACTTCTCTGCTGGAGAGGACTTATTAATCCTCATTGTCTGCAATTTTAACTTTAAAATGGGTTTAGTACTTAGCATCTTAGCAATCTCAGTAAATAAAACTCTAAGTTATTTTTCATTCTTAAAAGATTTGCAATATGGAAAGTCACATACACACACACACATACACACACACACACACACACACACACACACACACACACACACCACCTGACAAAGGTCCTCTGGAGTACATTACATTAACATTTCAAATCTTAGTTTTAGTTTTGCAGCCTGGTCTAGTAGGTCTTGGAGAATCTCATCTGAAGTTGAGGTCATTCTTAAAACATTTGTGGGGACTCTGTTCCCGCCTTGTTCATCAACTTCCTTAGTCCTCTCTTTCACAAGTGATGTTGTTAGATAGCATCTAGCTTCCTCTGATGAGATGGACAAACAGTGGTGCTCACTTTTTAATTACCCACATCATTTAGTCCTGTTCATTGTTGGAAGAGGCAATCAATAAGTATCTGCTGGTTGATCTGTATAGAAGATCTGAGCAGCCATGCTCCTTTTCCTCATGAGCTAGAAAATGAAATGTGGAACTTAGTGAACTGGATTAGATTTTACAGTAGAAGACAAAATTCACAGTGCTGTGTACTTCTGTCTTCTGGCATTGCATGTGGAAGAATGTATGACTTCACTTAGTCTTTTCTAAAAAATTATTTATTTTTATTCATGTTTACATAAGTATGTCTATTTATGTGTATAGACTAGAATAAGGCATCAAATCACTTGGAGCTAGAATTATAGGTGATTTCAAACCACTGGGCTTGGGGAGCTAGGATCTGAAATTTAATCCTCTTGAAGAGAAACATATACTCTTAACCACTAAGTAATCTTTCCAGCCACACACGATCATTCATTAATGTTAATTCTTAATTCTCTCAAAGAAGTTAATACAGAGACTTTCATATTTTTCTACATGCTTTTACTAAGTTCAAGATATTATCCATAGTTTTGATATAAGAATTACAATGTACTCTTCTATCTAATATATCTTGCTTTAGTATATTAAAAACAAATAACTAAAAAACTTAGTAACTCCTCTTTCTCAACAATTGGACTCCTGGAGCTCCACCTGGGGCCTGCCTGAGGATCTCTGCATCCACTTCAATCAGTTATTGGATGAGAGTTCTAGCATGACCGTTAGGGTGTTTGGCAATCTGATCACCAGACTAGCTCAGATCAGGCTTTCTCTCAACCATTGCCAGCAGTCTACAGAGGATGTATCATTGTGGCTTTCTGGGGACCTCTCCAGCACTCTGCCTATTCCTGTTCTCATGTGGTCTTCATTTATCATGGTCTGTTATTCCTTGTTCTCCCTTTCTGTTCTTGATCCAGCTAGGATCTCCTGCTCCCCTAAGCTTTCTTTTCCTCGAACCTTGCCCTTCATTACTCCCATTTTCTAGGTAGCCTCCCTGGAGTTGTGTAGCAGTCTAGTTATCTTTGTTTTACATCTAGTTTCCTACTATGAGTGAGTACATACCGTGTTTGTCCTTCTGAATCTGGGTTACCTCACTCAGGATGATTTTTTTCTAGATCCATCCATTTGCCTGCAAACCTCATGATGTCATTGTTTTTTCCTGCTGAGTAGTACTCCATTGTGTATATGTACCGTATTTTCTTTATCCATTCTTCAGTTGAAGGGCATCTAGGTTGTCTCCAGGTTCTGGCTATTACAAACAATGCTGATATGAACATAGCTGAGCAAATGCCCTTGTGGTATGATTGAGCATTCCTTGGGTACATGCACAAGAGTGCTATAGCTGGGTTTTGGGGGAGATGGATTCCCAATTTTCTAAGGAAGAGCCATATTGATTTCCAAAATGGCTATATAACCTTGCATTCCCACCAACAGTGGAGGAGAGTTCCCCTTGCTCCACATCCTCTCCAGCATTTGCTGTCTTCTGTGTTTTTGATCTTAGCCACTCTGACAGGTGTAAGGTGGTATCTCAGAGTCATTTTGATTTGCATTTCCTGGATAATTAGGGATGTTGAGAAATTGCTTTAATGTTTTTCAGCCATTTGAACTTCTTCTGTTGAGAATTATCTGTTTAGTTGTATAGACCATTTCTTAATTGGGCTGTTGAGCATTTTGATGTCTACTTTCTTGAGTTCTTTATACATTCTGGATATCAGCCCTCTGTCAGATGTAGGGTTGGTGACTGTAAGAATGTGAATTTTTGAGACCAAGATTAGAAAAGCACAGGGATAAATAGCCAAACAAATGGAAGCACATGACTTATGAACCAAAGGCTGTGGAGCCCCCAGCTGGATCAGGCCCTCTGGATAAGTGAGACAATTGAATAGCTTGAACTGTTTTGGAGGCACCCAGGCAGCAGGACCGGGACCTGTCCTTAGTGCATGAGCAGGCTGTTTGGTACCTTGGGCTTACACAGGGACAATTTGCTCAGCCTGGAAGGAGGGGACGGGAGCTGCCTGTACTGAATCCACCAGGTTTAAATGAATCCTGAGGGGAGTCTTGGCTCTGGAGGAGATGGGAATCAAGGAGAGGGGCTGGGAGAAAGGTGGGGGTGAGGGTGGGAGGGGAGAGGATGGGGCAACCCATGGCTGATGTGTAAATTTAAAACACAAATATAATAAATTTTAAAAAATGAGAGAAAAAAAACTTAGTGACTATTGTGGTTGAGTGAGAAATGTCCCTCATAGGCTCATATGTTTGAACTAAGTCTCCAGCTAGTGGTGCTGTATTGGAGGCTATAGAACCTTAGAAAGTAAAGCTTTGCTTCAAGAATTACATCACTATGGGTGGGCTTTGAGGTTTTGTAGCTTGCTCCACTTACAGTTTTCTCTCTCTCTGCTTCTAGAATGCTGATGTAATGTGATGATCTACTTCAAGATCTCACTGCCATGCTTTTCTCATCATGATGAACACTATCACTCTGGAATGTTTCATCAAATAAATTCTTTCTCCTATTTATTGCTATGGTCAGAATATTTTACCACAGCAACAGAAAAAAAGCTTAAACTATAACTAATTCAACAAATAAATGGATATATTTTAGATACCAGAATACCATTAGCTATAATCCACAGTACTATGGACCAGAAAGTAATGGTGGAGAGGCAACTGCAGGAAGAATGGTTGAGCTATACCTTCAGTGAGAAGATCTGAGAATGAGCTGGGGAATCCTTTAGTCAAAAGTAATTGAGTGAGCCTCAAGTGCTTAAAAGTAAAATTCCTATTTTTGTTCAGCCTCTAATCTACAGAGTATTGTAGGGACCTAGCATTGGGAGTGCTGTAGATCTGAATGCAGGCAAAAGGGAGAGATACAGAGTTCTAGGAATCCATGTGAGAGTTCATTTCACATTCCATGCTATAGAAATCCACAAAGGCTCAGATTAAATAATTTTATGATCTGAACTATGGATTAAAAACCTGGCATATTGGAATTGTGTCCTTGGAAGAAATCTCAGCTGATAAATTGCTTTCAATACAAGCATGAAAATTTGCCTCTGATCTCCAGGACCCACATGAAAACAAACGCCAGAACAGGTTTATAATCTCAGCACATGGCGGGTGAAGACAGGCAGACCTTTAGGGCTCCCTAGCCAGAAAACCTAGTCTAATTGCTGAATTACAGACCAGAGGCAGTCTCTGTCTCAATAATCAAGGTTAATGGATCTTGAAGGACATCTCAGATTGTCCATTGCACTCTCCATTCTCTCTCTGTCTCTCTCTTTCTCTCTCCCTCCCTCTCTCTTTTTCCTCACTTCTTCCCTGTCTCCCTCTCTATCTTTTTCTCTCATCTCTCCCTCACTCTTTTACACATACAGACAGAGTATATATACATTTACTTTTCAATTATGTGCAGAATATCTTACAAAAGACACGAGATACATAATATACTGTTTATTAATTTACTACTATGATCTGTGTGGCAGGGAATAGGATGATAAGACTAGATTTGGGGAGAAATTGACAAAAATCCAACTGTATGGTGTTATAATGAACAGGAATTGCTGATCTGTTCCATATGGGAAGCATGGGGTCACTGGAATCAAAACCAACTCACTGCCCATAAGTTCTTTGAATTCTACTCCATCAAACTAAAAATTATGAGATTTTTGGAGAGTGGACATGCTCACTTTAATGACATTTCCCACAAATGAAGAGTTTCTGTAAGAGGTGCAGTGGAAGTCTACCTTGATAAATCAAAGCAGTGCAACAATACTGAATTGTTTTAATTGATAATTAGCAGGCACAGAAAGACACTGTCAGAAGTGACCAGTGTATACACTTACTGTTACATGTCAAAAACCCTTCTTTGTACTTGGTTTAATGCTCCGATGTCACTATTTTGGAAGGCTTACTATTTCCTTAACCACCAGTCTTGCATTTTGTTGTTGTTGTTATTGTTAGTCTTTGAGGCAGGGCTTCATGTAGCCCAAGCTGGTCTTAAGCTCGAATTGTTTCCTAGGATGGCCATGAACTCAAGATCTCCCTACTTCTGTCTCCCTGCTGGTTGGATTACAGACATGTTTATCCAGTACTCAAATCCAAAACCAAAGCTCATGCATATTAGACCAGTACTCTACCAATGAACCACATTATCCTAACTGCACTTTTATTTGGCACAGAGTTCTTCAAATCCAGAATTTGTCTATGCTAGAGTCATACTCAAGAGTACTATGATAATTAGCTTTCTCATACTTTTGACAAAATACAGTATCAACTCCAGGTAGATGTTAATTTTGGCTCACACTTCAAGGACACAATCCATCATGACCAGGAATACATGCAGATTGGGTCAGCTCCCTCAGTGGTGGCCAAAGACAGGCAGATCAGGAAGCAGAAATATTTGTCAGAAGCAAATATTATCTTCAAGACTGCCCCCAACTACTCACTTCTACTGTGATTGCTCCATGGCCCAGAGTGGTCACAAGCTTCCGAAGCAGGCACTATCTGAGCAACACATATTCAAACACAGCTTCTGCTGGAGATTCGAGTCCAAATAGTCATAAAGTAAGTTAACAACAGGAGAAGTAATGGACTTCTCATCTAACACTGATAACTCAGGAGCAGTATGCCTAGGGTCACTGGAAGAGCTAAGGCTTACATTTTCAGCTTCTCTGTCTGCATTCAGTGTTGTTTTTCACAGGAACAACTGTTTCCTGTTACATGGGTCTCAGGCTAGATCTCTGTAATTGGTTGGCCACTCCCACAATGTCTGTGCCATCTTTGTCCCAGCTCATTGCATATGCAGGACAGACCAAAGCATGACAGCTATGTGGCTGTGGTATCCCAATCCCTCCATTGGAAGACTTGCCTTGTCACAGGAGATGACTAGTTCAAGCTATATAACTGAAATTGCTAGAAGTCTTAGTGGTTGTCTTTGTAGATTCCCGGGAGTTTCCCTTGCAGCCTAAATGCAGGTTGAGGTGCTTAGTCTTACTACAACTTGGTATTCCTTGTTTTGTCAGTATCCATGGGAGGCCTAGGCTTTTCTGAATAGAAAAGCAGGAGTGGATGGTGGGATGTGGGTAAAGTATAGATAAAGAGGAGGGGATGGGAGGAGAGGAAGGAGGGGAAACTGTGGTCAGAATGTAAAATAAATTTTAAAAAATGCTGATTTTATTATTAAAGATTTTTATTTTTACTTCTGTGTGTGGCTATGTCTGTACTATAAGGTCTTCTGAAGGGTAGCAAGTACTCTTAATCACTGAGACTTCTCTCTAGCAACTGCAAAACAGTTGTTGATTTTAAGGCTCTGGCTTTTAAAGATACATTTTTAGTCTGTCATAGGTGTAAGTGATATATCATATCAGTAAAATATTGATCATAGTACTTGATGGCAGTTTTTAACCTTGTATTCTGCTTTTCTCAATATTAGCATTTCTATCTAAAGTTATATTATCTTTTACATGCCTTTGTCCACAGACACTGTCCTTTTTCTTGAGGCCCCTAACATTTTTATTGTGTAAAGCATCTTTTACAAAGAATGTGATGTTGAATTGTTCTATTCTATATATCATTTAATCTATCCCCACTTTTTTGGGTGCCTCTTCCTTCATGATATTCCTTTTGTTTTCCTTCTGATTTCACTAGCATTCTCTGCTATTATAATTAAGTGCTGTAAGTATTTCTACTTTTCTAGAAACTTCCACTCTGTTCATTTAATCAGTACCTGCTTACTTTTTAAAACTTAACTCAAAGTTTCTTTAACACTCCACCAAATAGAACAATTAGGTCACTCCATTTGCTAATTGTTTAATGAACATTTCATATATTTTTAAAGCCTGTGTTATAATTAATCATTATGTATTTGTTTATTATTAGTTCATAAAACTGCTATTGTGAAATTATTCTATAAGACCTGTTAGATAAGAGATATAGTGATATAAGTTTATTTTTACTAACCTTAAAGCTTATAAATATAGTATTGTTGAGTTATGTACATATTTCATTTATTTATTTTTTTTAATTTTCGTCTCACTCTGGCTGCAAACTCATCATCATTTTTCCTCATCTGGGATTATAAGTGTGCAGTGACTACATCAGTTCTCACAATCTTAAAATAATGGGGAACTTATTCATAGGCAATCTGAAACAAGCATCTGGTCTTATATGATCCCCTCCCCCAGTTATTAGGAGGTGTCTCTTTTACATAAAAAATGATGTTAGGGCTTTTCCTTAACATTTCTTAGTGCTCAAGTCAGCCCTTTTTTAATAAATGACTCTAAAAAGTTATGCAATGCTTAATTAAATTGTATGACTATAAAGAAAATACTATAATCGGATTTTAAATAAACTCAACATACTTTACTTCAACATTAAGCTCTACTAGCACCAGAAATGTGTGATATGCGTTAGGAAGCAGTTGCCATTCTCACCCAGAGAGAAGCCATGGAGAAGAGTCTGTGCACGTCTTTGTTTTGATATCTGGCATCTAAGAAAGTTCAGTAGGACCAGATAACTTTGGGATGAAATTAGGAGCCATGTTTGTTTTGCTCAACAATAAATCATCAGCTCATAGGTTAGCATGAGACACATCAGTAATCATCCAGAGTAAACATTCATTTTGAATAAATAAGTGTGACATATTCTATTATAAATTTCAATAAAAATTCCCATGCAGGCCAGGATTTTATGCATGCTTGTACCCCAACACTTAAAAGGCGATTGTGATTTCCCAGCCAGCTACATAATGAGACATTGTCTCAAACAAGGAAACCCAACAAAACAAACAGCTCCATGCATTTACTATCATGAATGAACTGAACCTTGCAGTAGTCCTGAGCTATAAAAATTATAGAGATAATTATGTTTTCCAAATGATGGAAGGTCAGATTGTGTGTGAGTGTGTGTGTGTGTGTGTGTGTGTGTGTGTATGTGTGTGTGTGTGCTTAATAGTAATTTGTATAAGTATCTTGATTTCTTTCTTACACACATAAAGAAATGATACTCAAGGGCAGCCGTCAGTCAACTACTCCCATGTGATTTTTCGGGGTTCTCCCTGAAATGTGATTGGTCCCAAATGCCATTGTTTCCATGGCAATCTTCTTCCACAAAGGCTTGCCTCTCATACAACACGTGCACTTTAATGTAGGATAGCTATTCCTTGCTCTCTGAGCTTCTCTTCCTCTTTTTAACTTTCTCTTCCCAAACTTCTTTCTTCCCATTTCGCCCTCTTCTCTGTTATCTCTGTTCTCCTGCCCCACCCTCATCTATTTACTACTGGACTCCCAGTGCTCTCAAGTTGACATGCTAAACACTTGACTAGTATCTCTTGAATCTCTATACCCCAATTGCCTTTGAATTCTAACCACTTCATGTGAGCCTCCCAATTACAGAGTCAGTTATTCATTTTTGTTTAATTAGCTTTGCAAATCAAGGAAATTGCTAACTGATGTAGCCCACCCTTGAAGGTTGCCCACCAATATCCCTCCCATACCCTTTTTCAATCTCTTAGCCTTCTATCAGTGCCTTTAAGCAGCACCTCATTTCACATTGGTTTGTTTAACATATTGTTTATATACCTAGTCTACACTGCTTATAAGACACTTAAATATTTCTTCCTCTCTCCCATTAAACACTATAGTCAATATTAAGAATTAGCTGAATTTCACTATAGAAAATCACAACCTCTTACTGACACTATTCACTCCACCCTTATAATTATTAATTTCAAGCATGCCCTTAAATTTTCCAGAAATTTGAAATCCATTCTCTTCCATATTTCTTATTTACTATACCAACTTGGGATTCCTTGGGAAGCTCTAATGTCCTCCTGTGCTGTGGGATGTTCTGTATGTCAAATGCGCTGTTCTGATTGGTTAGTAAATAAAACACTGATTGGCCAGTAGCCAGGCAGGAAGTATAGGCGGGACAAGCAGAGAAGAGAATTGGGGGAAGTTGAAGGTAGGGGAGAGACCTACAGCCACCACCATGACAAGATGTAAGGTACTGGTAAGCCAAGTGGCAAAGTATGGATTGATAGAAATGGGTTAATCTAAGATAGAAGAACTAGATAACAAGAAGCCTGCCATAGCCATAGAGTTTATAAGTAATATAAGCATCTGAATGATTATTTTATAAGTGGGATGTGGGACTGCAGCTGGCTTGGTGGCACCTGGAGAGAAGCTCTCCAGCTACACTCCTGAAACTGAAACGCATTCCTTTTTATTTTTATTTAATTAATGTTTTTTAAATTTTACATCCTGTCTGTAGTTCCTCCACTCTCCTCTCCTCCTCTTCCCTCCTCCCAACTGTCTTCCATCATCCCCCCCAAAACCACCCCTCCTCCATTCCTGTTCAGAAAGGGCAGGCCTCCCATAGGTATCAAGCATGGCATATCAAGTTGCTGTAAGACTAAGCATCTCCTCTTTTATTCAGACTGGGCAAGGTGATCCAGTATGAGGAAGAGGTCCACAGGAGCCAGCCAAAGAATTAGTTGCAAGAATACTAATAAGTACCTCCCCTTATATTAAGTCTGGGCAAGGCAACTCAATATTATGAATAGGGTCTCAAAAATCAGAAATAGAATCAAAGACAGTGTCTGCTCCCATTTTAGGAGTCCCACAAATAGACTAAGCTACATAGCAGTCACATGTATGTGGACGCCCTATGTCTTCCCATGCAGGTTCCCTGGTTGTCAGTTCAGACTCTGTGAACTCTTATGAGCCAGGATGGTTGATGAAACACATACTTAGCTACTGGTGTTTGCTAATACTCTATAGAGAAATAGTTAAAATATGAATCTACTTTCTTCCCAACATATCACATTTGCTTACTTTGTTCTTTCTACAAGTATTCTACATTCTTAAAAACAGGTTAGTTGTGCAGTCTCATAACTGAAGTCTAATCTCCATTTCTTCTTATTCACCAATACAGTCTATTTTCCTTTTCTTCCAAATGTTCAGTCTCTGTCTCTATTTCTTTGTCTCTCTGTATTTCTATCTCTGTCTCTCTTTCTCCCCTCCCCAACCTATTGGATTAGTTTCGTCTGCACACACACACACACACACACACACACACACACACACACACACAATCTGTGCTCATACACTCACATACATGTATTTTAATATTCATAATAATAAAATTCCCCTTTGACCTTATGCCCCTTTGGATCAATGGCCAAATGGTATACTGCCATTTAAAATGCTTTCATTTTTTTTTGTTTTCTTTGATATATATTTTCTTGAAATAGATTACATTACCTTCCCCCTCCTTTTCTCCATCTAGTCCGTCTCAGATGTCATCCATCCAGCCCCTCCCAATCCTCTCATTCCTTTCAAGTTGATAACATTATTTTTTGGTTATTATTGTTGCCTCTGTATGTGTGTGTGTGTGTGTGTGTGTGTGTGTGTGTGTGTGTGTGTGTATGCATGTGCACAAATATGTACAAATAAAACACTGAGTCATTTTGTTTGTGTATATGGTTTCAGGGCTGACTACTCTGCATTGGACAATCAATAAGGGGGTTCATTACTGGAAGAGGCTAATTAGCCTTCTCCCAGCAGTCATGTTATTTGCCTGTAGTTATTTGTCTAGGGGTGAGACCTCTTGAAAATTTCCCCTGTCCATATTACAATGTCCATTGATGTTGCCATTGTTCCAGTCTTGTTTATATAAATGATTTTTAGGTCACTGGTGACCTCACCTTGTAAGAAAGTTGGCACAAATCCTGACTTTACTTTTTGCAGCCCTGTATATAACCATTAGAGCTTTTATAGGCCTCCTGTCATACATATTCTCTAACTACTTTCCTGATAGTCTGTCTTTCAGTCTCTTTCATTCTCCCACCGTGCTATTCTTTTCTGACCCTTCAGTTCTCCAGCTCTCTATGAAGGTCTATTTATTCCCCACCTGGAGCTCTTTGGCAAGCTTTCCCCTCACCTGGTGGCTTGATTTTGTTCACTGGTTTCTAAAATACTATCTATATAGTGATTAATTTTAAACTCTATTTCCAATCTTGATCACTTGTGAGAGTCTCAAATGTCGTCTTAAAATTAACAAAGCCGCTTCGTTACACCCAGTTTTCCCCTCTTGTCACAAAATCTGTTGCTCCTTCATTTCCATTTCTCAGCAAATGGGAGTTGGCTAGGCTAAAAGTCATCCTGATTTCGTTTTTCCCCTTCCACCTGCATCTCTTCACACACATTCAAAAACTCTTTGAGTTCCCTGATATAACAGTGCATAATCCATCTCCATCGCTTCAGTTCCAACCCAATCACATTTACGTATCAGCAGGCTCATGGCACCTGATTCTTCCACATCAACCTTTCTCCAGACCTTTTTTCACTTTCCCCAAAGAAGCCAAGATATTTTAAAATGTGAATCACATCATATGCTTCCTACTTAAGAACACTCATACAGCTTTCCATTGCCCTTAAATACTCTGCAATGCTGTATCATATACTATCCAGCCTTATGTCATCTTCCTACTGTTCCCCCCTGTTTCCCTGATCTCACTTTTGGCCTCCCTCTAATGTAGTAGATTGAAACCATTTCACTTTCCTTGTCTCTCAGTTATGCTCACTTCACTCCTGCATATCTTGACCTTTTCAGTACCTCCAAAAAGAATGACCATCTGACATACCATGAGCTAGACTTTCTTCTCATTGCGCCTCAGTTAAAAAGTCTCTTTTCTGAGTATCACAAGATGCTTCTGAAATGTCCTTACCCATGCTCTTACTTGAGCCTTTGGTGCCCAGTTTGTGATGCTATTTAGGGAAGCTCTAGAATTTTCAGAAGATAAATCCTAACTGTCAGAAATAGGACTTGAGGGAGGGATGCTGCTTTGTGTATTATATTGCTTCTGGTTTCTGACAGTTCTTTCTCTTTCCTGTATTCTACCATATGAATGAGCTACAGCAGCCACACACTCCCAGATACATACCTGAGAGACACACCACCCATTTGTCTTAGACTATGTTTACATCTGTGCACACACACACACACACACACACACACACACACACTGCACACTGGGCATGCAGTTTGATTATAATTAAAATTAAGCAGGCAAGAGGAATGGCAGCTGTTTCATAGGTAGAAGTGGCTTGACACATTAGATTAACTTTCTCTCCCACTAAAGCCTAGTCCTCGCATTTGTCCAATATTTTCCCACCTCTATGGAGTACAAACAGTCAATAATTCTTTTCCAGCTGTGGGATTTGAAATGGGATCTACCAGAGATTACTTTGATCCTTGTTCAAATATCTCAGGACCAGACAAAAGGATAAAGGACACATTTCAAAGTTGCTCACTTTTTGCCTGCCAGGCGAGGGTAGCAAGGGAGCTATAGACAGAAAGAGCCAAGACAGTGCCTCACCTGTCTGCCAAACCATTCACTTGAACATTTCTCAGGGCAGCAGGCATTAGCTGGGTCAGTGGAGCTCTCTGCAGCTGGCACTGTTTCTTCCATTTGGAGCCAGCTGTAATGGCAATGCTCTCACATATTTAAACATGGCGATGGGAGCTGGGCGGTAACATCACGGCAGGGCTTTCCCATGCAATGGACTTGTGTTTGATATGAATATAGGGAGAATGATGAGCTGAATGGATGCTCAGCCAAGTATTGACATTGGCTCAGGATTCTGGTGGTGAAAACAAGAGACAATTAGAGTCCTTCCTACTGGAGAGGATATTCTGTACATCTAGAAAGACTTTTCATTCCTTGAAGAGAATGTTGGTGCCGTGGATGGTTCTTTTATCACATTCTTGACACAACCATTTATTTTGTAAACACCTTAAAATATTTCCACACTTAAGTGGCATTCTGAATGTGGTATTGCTATAAATTTCACTTTTATTTGTTGTGGTGATTGCAATGGAAAGTGAAAATGAGATAAAATACTGAACCTTCTGGCTGAGAAGATGGATTAGTTGGAGGACTTACATTCAATCTCTAGAATCCCCGAAAAAGGCAGGCATTGTGGTTTGCACTTGAAATCCCAGGGCTGGGAAAGTAGGGTCAGGCAGATCTGTGGGATTCTCTGGCAAGGTAGCTTGGCTAAGAAGGCCAATTGAGACACTTTGTTTCAGATTTTTAAAAAAAGATGACTTTTGAGGTATTATACCTGAAATTGACCCATGGGCTCTGCACAAATGACCATACACCCATACACATTGCACCTGCACATACATAAACACAAATAAGTAAATTCTGGGTGCTGTCTCCATATTACACTTGTCAGGTTTTTACTGGTGGTGAGAAAATATCTGACAGAACCACTTGAAAGAGTTTTGACTCACGGCCACAGGAGTTGCAATAATATTTGATTTGTGCTTTCACTGCTGGCCCATGTTAGGATGAGCATCTTAGCACAGATAACAGCAGAAATCAGAGCTTCTACCTCAGGGCACAAAGGAAGAAGAGGGATTGACAGAGCCTAGGACAGGGACTGGGGACGAAATGCATTCCTCAGTGCACACAACCTACTTTATCTGTCTAGACCCACCATATAGTCCCCTTGTTTATGAATTTACCAATGAATTTGTGCATTGATAAGATTTAGGCTTTCAGGATGGGATCAGTCTCAATGATGACATCATCTAGCACCCACCGCAAGGACTTTCAAGTCTATTGTGCATCCAGACCGTAACATGTATTCACTAAAGTGATGTCAAAAAACCCAGAATGTCATTTCTATGAATACATGTAACTGTGCTCTTTGTTTTTTTCATTCATAGCCTCAAGATACTGTTATATCTTGAAGCTGGAATTTTTAATTAAAATACCTTATAGGAATTATTTGTTGAGGAACTCTGTAGTGTCCCAAAGTCAGCTGTTTGTGTCTGTTTCAAAAGTTCAGACATTCATTACTTGTTCAGGATGACCATGGATGTGCTGGAGAGATGGTTCAGTATTTAAGAGCACCTTTTGGTCTTTCAAATATCAAGAATTTGGTTGTAAGCACTCTCATATCATGGTCCACAACTGACAGTAACTCTAGCCTCAGGGGAACTGATACCCTCTTCTGATTTCTGGAAGCATGTTAATGCCCATGGTAACACACACACACACACACACACACACACACACACACACACACACACAAATTCACAGAGACAGACAGACATACAGAGATGCAGATAAACACAGAAAAAAATGAATCTGAAAAAAATAGCACTAAATAATTTCACAAACTTCAAAAGCTTCAGTCCATAAAATGCTTGAAGTGATAAATATTCATCACAAAATACTGGCTTTTCCTTCAGCTCATTCCTAAGAGATGTGTGCCAGGTTGTTATTTACCCTCTGTTACTCTATATATTGTTATGTATGGATTACTTGAGAAGCAAGAATGGGCTTTTGATTCTTTCAGATCACACAAAATGATTACTTACTGTACTTAAAAGTCAGAGTGTTTGTGGGTAGTTATATTTTCTGTTTAAATCAATAAACATAACTTACATAATTACTAAATGTCACATGAACCTGATTAAAAGACAATTTTTATAAGATGCAACTTTAGATTATTTTTAAACGTTAGACACTGGGGTTTGGAGCGATGGCTCAGAGGTTAAGAGTTGTTGAGAATCCACACAAGTTGGCTTGTAACTGCCTGGAACTCTAGCCCCAGGGAATCTGAGCCCTCTTCTGGACTCCATGTCCACTTGCAATTGTGTGCACATACACACAGACATATACACCAATACAAGTAATAAAAATAAGTATTAAAATATTTAGATCTTGGACTTGAACATATCTGTTCTAAGTCTCTGGAGCAGCATGTTCCCATAAAACATTGTCTACTTGTAAAAAATAATAAACCATGGCACTCATCTAAAAAGTCTTATTAAACACATTTAGCATCAAATTCAGGTAAAGCCCTATGGCATATATTTTCATAAAAGAGTGCAGAAATGAATTATTTTGCTAAGGCTCATTTTCAAAGCATTGCATATTTAGTGGAGGAATTCATATATACTCACTCAAACCACCCTCTAAACAAGCAGCAACAAGTGCAACAATAACATTTTACCACCAAATGGTGTGGCATTTGAGTAATCATCTGCACTAATGAGTTTTGGTAATTGTTGAATGCTCATAAACTCATCTTACCAGACAGCAGTGGGCTTCTGCCTTGCATTATCCTCAGACACACAATTCTTATTTCAGTAACTATTATATTATGTTCCAATCTATCTTCAGATCATGATGGGAAATGATAATCTTCAAATTACTACTTTTTTCTCTCCACTTGAGTAAACTAATTAAATGGATTCTACTTTTGCATTCTCTATGAATGCCCAGAGGAATACAAGAAAACACTGAGGGAATGGATTGAATGACTATTTGCAGAGTTAGTGATCAGTACACAGTGCTGTTTGTAAGTAGTATACTGACAGTATGAACCTGCCCGGCATATCCACATTATTCTAGTCTGTTATGCAGTATCCTGATCCCTCCCCTAGGTAAACGTTTCCCAAGTGAGTCACATCTCTCATGCCATTTTATCTTTTAAAATAAAAACATATTAGGAACTGCATATAACTCCATATATAGGAACCATGATGGCTCCTGGCTTTTGGTAAAGCTGACCGTGGCACTTATTAGCTATGTAACAAGTTAAATCATGTAAGTTCTTTTAGCTCTCTGTTACCAGTAAAAAAAAATAATTCAATGGAACTGTTAGTTGAAGTATGTGACAAATCTCATTTTACTCATTTATCTCAGAAAAGAGGGAAGAAAAAGTTCACTGCAGGTGGTATCTCTCTTGAGGCCATTTTAGTTGGTCCTGATGACCACAAAAATTAGTTTTAAAGAGAAACTTGCTTGCTTCATAGCATAACATAATTATTAATATGCATTGTTTTAACTGATCAGGACATTTCAGATTTTAAAGTGATGTCACTGCTCTCTCTACTGCAGATGGCTCAAAGATGACCATGTTGTAAGTCAATAGCAAGAAATACTATGAAATCATCACAGACATAACTTTGTTGCCTTTACCCTACATGTAGAAGTAACCTTGAATAAAACAGCTAAATTTTAACTATTTTCCGTGGAAAAAAAGAGAGTGATAATTCTGCTTCATAACCTGTATCTCACCCAAAGACACTTACGAATACTTCTATTCATCACTAATGAAACATGTGCTTTGAATTTCTTTAATAATAGACTTCCTCTCTCTCTCTCTCTCTCTCTCTCTCTCTCTCTCTCTCTCTCTTTCTTTCTCTGTATTAATTATTATATGTGTCAAAATAGGTTTGCATGTATTAATTTTGAATCCATCATTTATGAGTTAAAATATACAATTCAAAAGATTGTATTTCATTTTATGTGCATGTGTGCTCTGGAATGTATGTATATGCACCACAAGCATGTAATGCTTTAAGAGGGCAGAATGGGGTACCATGTACTCTTCAACTTCAGTTCTTATAGGTACCTGTGAGCTTCCTGACATGGGTGCTTGGAATCACACCTAGGTCCTATGGAAGATCAGGAGATGTTCATAACAAATGAGCCATCTTTCTAGCTCCAAAATATATACTACACAAAAGAGAAACATGTAAGGACAAATTATTAATCACCTAGAAATATATACCATTATGTGGACTTAATTTTCTGGTTACTGTATCATCATATGTAAGATATTTATTCAGTTTTAGTACTTATTGACAGCTGTAATGTTTGACATCTCTGTCACTTCAAAGTTAAGAAGGTTTGGAGTCACATGGACTGGGATATCAGAACACTCCATCTAGGATTTTCATTAATATTATTCAAAGGAAAGTAAATTTAGCACCAGGAAAGTATCCTTTTTTTCTAGAGCGAAGGAGATGGCTTTGTGGGCAAAGTGTTTACTATACAAACATAAGGTCCTAAGTTTAATCTGAAACCTCTATTAAAGCCACACATAGCGGTGGGCGTTGGTGATCTCAGCACCGGAAGCATGCAGACAGATTCCTAGACTCAGACTATTCAGCCATTTGGTGAGCTCTAATTTTAGTGAAAGACTTTTCCTCACAAGCTAAGATAGAGAGATGTAAAGGAAGAAACCCTGCATCAACCCCTTGCTAGTACACACACACACACACACACACACACACACACTCACACACACACATCCAAAAAGAAATCATAAAAATTACATACAGAAAATATTTTCCTAACAGTGCTGTTTTGTTTTCAAAAAGCATGAATTTTTTTTCAAAAAGTGAAAGTACACACTTGATTTTCATTCATTGTAGTTTGATCAACTTTTTATTGATAATCAATTTGTTTTGAAGTTATAGCATATCACACTTTCAAAGTGAACTTGCCCTACTCTGGCTTATTTGGGAAATTCCACTTGGGGACAATGAATTATACATAGCAACCAAGAGAATAATGTTCCAATCAACTGGTTCATGGAGGGTTTATTCCTCTCTGTGGTCATATGTCTTATTCATAGGCTTTCTTAAGGCAAAGAATGCATTTGTTATCCCATCTTTCAGTACATATTAATATTGGCCACACAGTAACTCTTGAGCATTTTAGTATAACAGAAATTTGAATTTACACTCCTTTAAAAGAAACCTGAGAAAAACTGAGATTACCTTATATTTCCCTACTAACATATACATTTCTTTCAAATTCTGAAACTTCATTTATTTGTTGTGTGTATTTGTGTGTGTGAACATGTGTGCCATGGTGTGTGTTTGGGGGATGCCATGGGGAGTGTCAGTTATTTCCCCTGTGATATGGGTCCAAGGAACTGAGTCAGGTGATCAGACATGGCAGCAAGCAAATCCACATACATTTTGAGTCATTTTGCCAGCTGGATATTTTTTTTTTTAATGCAGCATTTTAGCAGGCATCTCTTTAGAAGTCAGAAAAATGTTCCAGATAACTGTTACTATTCCTATATATGGAAAATTCCACCAAAGTACCTTCTATGTCCTGTGGTAAGGTAGAGCTGTAGGGGAGGTTACTATCTTCCTCTAGATTTTAGGAAAACCACAATTTGACTCTCAAGTTCAGACAATTACATCTGTAACACAAACCATAAGAGAGACGTCTCTATCAAAGTCAACCATCCAAGTCTCCCAAAAGAGGACTGTTCTTTTGTCTAAGTCAGGAGTTGATCCAGATCCTGGCAAATTCTTCAGTCACCAAGGAATTGCTGGGACTTAACATCCTGCCACTGTAGCTCAGTAGCAAAGAGAAGCAAGAATCTCTGAGAGTCCATGCTTGTCTTTACACTTCTTGGTGGAGCATGCCTTTGTCCAGAGCTACAACTAGTCAAATAACAATCCTCTTGGCATGAAGCAAAGGAAATGCTGTAGCATGACGAAACTGAAGATGACTGGATCAGGAGGAATAAATAAATATAGATAAATAGATGTTATGGGAAATCAGGAGGAATAGATAGATAGATAGATAGATAGATAGATAGATAGATAGATAGTCAGATAGATAGATGTGAAGGAAGATAAGGAAGTTCTCTGAAGAGCTTCCTCCATGGTCTTAAGATTGCTGTCATCACAGATGATGTGCTACTCACAAAGTCAGCTCTTTCAAATGGAAACAAAAAAAGTTCTTGCCTCTGCTCTGAGTAACAATCCCCTTTCAGAAAAGTAAAACCAAAGAGTGCCACTGGTTTAAGATTTTTGAGCCTAGGGCAACAGGTTTTGCTTTAAAAGAATATTTTCCAAGGGCTCTCTCTGTCTCTTCATCTCTCTTTCTCTGTCTCCCTGGAATGTCTGTGCCTGTGTCTGTGTGCAAGTATTAATGATCAGGGCAATCAGAATTAAGAAAGAAGGACGAGGCAGAAACTAGAAAGGGTCAGAATAGAAAGGACTAAGGACCCAAACAAATGTAATTGTTTTCATTATGTATGACAGACCCATTGTTAGGTTGGGATGCCATTCTAGCAAATAAACAGGAAATTCTTCATGTGGCAAGATGATTCCATAAAAAAAAATGTATATGATTCACATTTAAGTATTATGCATGGCAACAAATGTTCTTGTTATGCAATAAGTCAAGATCTCCCACACACTCAAACTAATGAATTTCCAGAGGTAAAGACATGCTGATATTGCCACAGTACAGTGTGAAAATTTCTTATGGCTACTAAATGCATAAAATGTATATAACCCTCCAGGACAACTGTCATAGTTAGGGTTTTTATTGCTATAAAGAGACACCATGTCCATGGCAACTCGTATAAAGGAAACATTTAATTGAGGTGGCTCACTTACAGTTTCAGAGTTTCAGTTCATTATCATCATGACAGAGAGCATGGCAGTGTGCACACAGATATGGTGCTGAAGCTGTGAGTGCTACATCTTGCAGGCAGCAGGAAGTTGACTGTCAGTCATGCTGAGGGAAGCTTGAGCAAATGAGACTCTAAAGCCTGCCCCCACAGTGACACACTTCCTCCAACAAGGCCATAGCCATTCCAACAAAGCCACACCTCTAAATAGTGTCACTTCCTATGAGATTATGGGGTCAAATTACATTCAAACTACCACAATAACCTACTAAAGAAAGCTATTATTTGCCTAAATAATAGGTCATTATATACTGATGATTCTGAAAGCAAGTGTCATCAATGTTTTTTTTGGGGTCCAGCCCTCAAACCTCTTTCAGTTACCAATAAAGACACTTCAGCAAATGATGGCTATCCAATAATCTGAGGGTGAAGTAATTAATCTGTTCACATCATACTTCATTGCATGTCCCTTTACTCTGCTGCTTCTCTAAATTTATAGCTTGTTTTCAGCTGTCAATTTTAGCTCCTCTCTTGTCTGGCTACCCATACATTTCTAACAGGAAACTTCTTGCAATCCTGAGAAATTTTCAAAACCTTCAAGGTCATAGCATACACCTAGGAACAGAGCAATTTACCATTGTAACACAAGGTTCCAAGGTCTCAGGACAAGAGGGAGGGGGCACAGTACCCAGTGCACAAACCCTGAAACGAAGCTTTTTATCAGCAGACTTGGCAAGCCAAGAATTGACAGACATTTCTTATGGTGTTCTGTGTTAGTATCCTTGGTAAGACGCCTGCAACTCTGACCTTGTGTATAACTGTAAAGTTTTAAATTTATAATCTATTTACAAAAGATTTTAGTCTACTTTGAACTTGCTCTGAAGTAAAAATGTGCTAAATATGGGCAGTTTGTGTGAGACTGAGATGAAAGTGTTACTTTGTTAGTCTAAGTAAAAGGAATAAGTTAGACTTTAAGTGTCTACAGTATCATTGGACAATAGATCTAGTTATGAAGCATATCCTAGTATATTTTCTATATATCAAAATTGTACAGCTAATGAGAGGTCATTATCCTGACCATCTATGTATGCCCATAAGATTGAGATGTAAGTGAGATTACATATACATATTATGTGAAGATGTGTGGTAATGGGGAAATATCACAGCTGTAAATGAACGAGAAATCTCCCAGAACCAGCCAATTCATTCAAAAGGGAAAATTCCAAAATGCCCTTTGTTTCGGTTTAATCTTCCATCAGAATCTTTGATTCTGGTGAGCTGGCCTTTTGGTGGTGGCTGAATTTCTCACTGCATAATACTGGAGCCCACAACAGCTCATGATGATGGCTCCTTTTGAAGTCTAAAGTTGTGTTCATCCACAAGCATTGGTACATTAATCCCATTTCTAGCCTGTTATAACAAGTGGAATAATGAGAAATACAGAGAATATATTTTCTTACACTTGTTCTGCAAAAATACTGTAAGATGTAATGTACTTCTAGTGGTACTGGTCCCCATGTGCATGCTCTGTGGAGGTATAGGATATACAACAATAAAACATATTAACATTGCACTATTATGAAATAGCTATTTTCATTCTTGCTAGGATATAATGGTTGATGATAACTTTTGAGCAAATTAGTTAGCTAATGAGAATATAGAGTTATATGTATGATAATATAATATAGTATAAAATATATAACAATAAATATAATAACATAATGAGTAGATGCTTATTTACAGAAAGATGAAATAATAACTCAGTGCTATATGTTATTTAGCTCAAAATATTTACCTATTTTCACTGTTTCAAATATTCAATTTAAAAATTATAATAGTGATAAGCTGATCTCATGGTTTTTAAAAACAGATGACTATTTTCCAGTTCCAGAGCATGTGCACAATTCAAGAGCTCCAGATTCACTTGCAGTGGTGAAGGAACTCCTCTCACACTTGAACTCATCTTCTGTGCATTTGTTATTCACAACAAGATAATCTCTAGTTCTTTCTTTCTTTCTTTCTTTCTTTCTTTCTTTCTTTCTTTCTTTCTTTCTTTCCTTCCTCCATCCCTCCCTCCATCTCTCCCTTCCTTCCTTCCTTCCTTCCTTCCTCTCGTTTACTCCAAAAAACACTCTTACCAGAACAAATCATAGGAGAAAGGAGCTTACAGAGTCCTTCCCCAAGGGAAATCATAGCAGGAAATCAAGTAGGAACTTGAAGCAGAAACCATGGAGGAACACTGCTTGCTGCATCACTTGCTCATGCTTAGCTGGTTTTCTTACCCAGACCAGAACCTCCTGAATAGGGATTGTACAGTATGTGGTGGGCTGGACATTCTTGCATGAAGTAACAGTCTTCCACTGAGAGGTCCAGTTGAGAGTCCCTTCTCAAGTGACTCTAGATTGTGCCAAGTTGACAGTTAAAGCTAACTATGACAACAGGTGACTGATATGAAATAGCTGGCTATCCTTGGAGTGATTGCTTCTGGAAATATTTGTCAAAATCACCTGTGTCAGTGATATGGTAGATATTTATCAACCTTAATGGAAACCTTCTATTAAGGGGCACTAAATCAGAAACTCTGAACTGAGCAATGAAAATGTGCTGTTTAGCAAGCTAGCCAGGTGTTTCTTCTGTAGACTCATGATGGAAAAGGCAGCTCTTTAAAAATATTCTCTCCCAATAAACAGATGTTGTACAAAGAGATAGCTCATGAAATCATTAATATCTCAGAGTCAAATCAGTTCTTATCTCTGCTTCTCGGGAGAGTGAGCACAGTGGGGAAAATATGGGATACATCACTGTCATAGTCTCAGAAACCATATTCTTCACTTCTCACTGTAGCTCCACAAAGCAGTATAATGTGCTGATAGCTGTTCAGCTGTCAGAGATATATAATCTTTATAAAGACTGAGATTAATTGCAGCATCCATATAACATACAGTATATCTATTAAAACCAGGCCTTGCAAAATGACAGGTGCTCAGGAAATGTTTGATTCATGAGTGAAGGGAACATTCTTTTTACTACATAAGTGTGAGTCATTTAGACACAAATTGAACAAAATGTGCATCTTGAGAGAATGTGTGAAATGAGAACAGATTATATCGACTTGGACTTCCTTTCATACAACTTGCCCCTACTGTTTACATGTTTTCCCTCTGAGGGAGAAAAGTGAATTTTAAAAGTTCACAGTTGTGAGCACTATGTTTACTCTCACCAAAACATTCACATCCCAGAAGCAGATACTGGAGCTGGGGAGATGGCTCAGGGGATATAGCCATTGGCATGCAAGGACCTGTGTTTAAATGTCTAGGACCCATGTAAAGGTAAAAGTCCAGTGTGAGGGCAGGTACTTCTCATCCCAGTATTGAGTAAGTAGCAACAAAGGGGCTGTTAGGATTTCACTAGCCAGCTGGCCTCAATGAAATGACAATCATCCAGGTTCAGCAAGAGAACCTGTTTTTATTTAAAACTGACCTCCTAAAGTAAAGAAAATTAGTGTCTGTAAAGTCCTCAGTCCTAAATAGGACATCTACACAATCATCTTACCCCAGACTTGGGAAATATCACAAGTGGAGTAGAAAAAATATAGAAGCTGGATAATGGGGAGATGTGCTGGGAAATTCTGTGTTCTGGACATGGCTTGGCTATTTTACTCATGAACCCACTGCAGCTGTGGTTACCTGAACATGTTCAAGTCAACCAGATCAGTTAATGCTCCATCAGGCAGGACCAATAAGTTTGTTACTAACAGAAAAATGGGAGGATATAAGGAGAGGAAAGAGATGTGTTTAGGATACCTGTTTCGAATTGAGAAGGAGGACTTAGGATGCATATGATCAAGATGAATTATATACACTTTTGAAATTGTCAAAGAATAAGTAAAAGACATTCTGCTAAAAATACGACCATTTTGTGTACCCATATGGGCAAACACATCTGCACACTCATGCAAAAACCTCATTGAAATAAATAAAGAGACCCTCTTCAACACTGGAGGTTTCTCTCACTGTTGTGATTGAATTATGATGATGGGAATGAGGAGAACTCCCAAAAATATTATTACAGAGAGAGGCACCAATAGTTCCCTCATCTCCTTAAATCTGGTTCAACCCATTCACACATTTCTCTTTTCACAGATTTCACCCATCTGTGATCCTGTAAAATATTTTCTTTCAGAAAACAATAGTTTCAACTCCAAGGGAGCTCATTTTTGATTTATGGATGGAAGTATTTTTTTCTTAATGTACATTGTGTGTCTGCTCTCTGCACTGATGAGAATGATATTCCAGCACAATGCAGAGAGGCAGCTGGCACCAAAGGTAGTGTTGAAAACTGCAGGCTTCCTGCGCACACTGTGGGCTATCTTTCCTCTACACTTCTCTTTTGCTCGGTAACTATAATCCATTCACAGAGCATAAAACTTGTCTAACTCTGGCCCGAAGCAGCCATGACTCCTTTCATGTAGAGAGAAGACCTTTGTTTTAGAGAAAAACAACAAGATTTTAACTATGGGATACATTTCGTAGAAACAATAGCATTAAATTCAGATCAGCTCTCCTCAGAGTTTCAATTCTGAATAAAGCTTATCAGAAAGGGGCAGATGGGGACAGTACAGGCTGTGAAATTTAATTGGATGGAAGTAAAATAGAACTCGGCTTGTACAGTCTTCTGATTTTTAAAAGACCCCAAATTAATTAACTCAGGGGAGTCTGAGCGAACAGGGCCTTTGTTAAATCTGAGAAAGAAAAATAAAATCATGAGAATACCCAGCAGCTTAGTATCCATACTTTGAATTTTATAACCTCAGAGATGAAATTAGTGGTCTGAGCAATATATATGATGAAAGTGGCTTATACAATTCTTTTATCATAATAGTAAATAGTCAAGCTTTTCTGTATACTATTCACTTAATTTGCTATTATGGTGTGTGTGTGTGTGTGTGTGTGTGTGTGTGTGTAGAGAGAGAGAAGACAATTTTGAGTGTCATTTTTCAAAAGCCGTGCTCCTTTTTCTTTTCTTTCCTTTTTTTTTTTTTTTTTTTTTTTTTTGAGAGATAGTTTCTCATTATAACCTGGAACTTGCCAAGCAGGTTAAGCTGTCTGGTTAATGAAGGAAAGTATCACGCTGTCCTTTTCTCCTGAGCTCTACAATTTCAGTTGGTACCATCATTCCTGGCTTGTCTTGTAGGCTTTGGAGATCAAGTGCAAGTTCTCATGTTTACAAGGCATGCACTTTAGAAACTGAGCTATCTCCTTAACCTACTGTTCATGGAAAAAAAAAAAAAAACATTAGATTTGTGTGTGTATGTGTGTGTGTGTGTGTGTGTGTGTGTGTGTGTGTGTGTGTGTGTTGTTTATCTGTATGCATATGAACCATGTGCACGTGTGCATGCCTAGTCACTTTAGAGGTAAAAGAAGGAGTCAGATTCTCTGAAGCTGGACTTATGGATGGTTGAAAACCACCACAAGAGTGCAGGATACCAAACCTGAGTCCTCTGAAAGAGTCATAAGTGTCTTTAATTGGTGAAGCATCTCTTAAGATCCACCACTGTTCATTTTTAAAATGTTTATTTATTGTATACTGTCATTAACATTTGAAAGAAAGCATCTTATTTTGTGATCATTGATTTTTCTAAGTAAGAATAAAGAACTCATGTATGTAATGTTCAAACATAACAAATTTCCTTCCACTATTCTATATCTCTAGAAGCATGTCTCTAATAAAGTACATGTTGCTATTATAAATGATATCTACAGATTCTAGCAACATCCCCTTTCTGTTTTTTAACTCTTTCTTGTTACAGACATTGAACATCAAAATTTCCTTGCTGATATTTTAAGTTAAGCAGGATTATTTCCCTTCCGTTCTCTTAAATGACTTACTTCATGGTTGAGGAGAGGAGTGGAGACAAAAGCTGGTTTTTCTTCATGCTTTTGGCTCTTAGTCTTTCCATTGCCTTCTGCTTAGTGTGCTGACTGTTAATGTTTACTCAAGAATCAGCAGTTTAATGCTGAAGGTTTTCATGCCTATAATATCAGCACTTGGGAGGGACCAACAAAAGGATCAGGAGTTCAAGGTCATCCTCAGCCACATAAGCTAGTTTGAAGCTTATCTGGGATACATAACACTCTGTTCAACAAAAAGAAACCTTAGTTTGGACTGAGCAGCCTGATCTGTGATAAGAAGCCTCGGTCTTCACAAAACACAATCCCAGCCATGTCATCGCTACTGTGTAGAATTCAGAAAGGACAAAGGACATGAGACTGCTGCTGTGATTCCTTAACCATCAGGAATGACTCATGGTCTCTATGTATTTTAATATCTAATTAAGGGCTGTAGTTTCTTGACTGAAAAAACCACTGTAGATACACCAGGAAAGCACATACATTTATTAGCACTAACATGAGTATGTAGAGGCACATGTACATGTGTCCTTTCCATTTAAAACCAGCAGCACAGTAAGAGGTATCTTTGAAATATATGATTCATGCAAAATAAATTAGGCATTTGGTCATGAGCTAATATTAGTCTGAGTATAACTAACATGATGACAATAGACTGTGACATAATTTTAAAAGGCATGTTGTACATCAAATTTGGGAAAATGTGACAGTCACTGAGTTTTAATACTAAAAATAATTGAAAATAATCTTTGGGGGAAAAGCCACTTCAAGTGTTATAAAATCAATATTTCAACTCTGAAATAATGTTTTGACTAAATGTCAGAAATTATTTATTGATTTGTCTTTTTATGCCCATTCCTGCATACTCTTAAGTTGCTTTCAAAACCACTTGCTTGGTTCACATTGTCAACATCCACCATGAGAGGTCCTCCAAGTAGCTGTGGTAACTATTGTACACACCCCTCTTGTCAGCTATTCTCTCGGGAATGACAACTGAATGGCTTGATACCAGCAGGGAACAAGGCCTTCATTAAGGATACATTAATGATCTCTATATTTTGTTATCACTGGTAGTTTTCTTATTGTTCCGTTTATATGCTTGTGTGACAAATATTTAATATCCACCATGAACCCAATGCTCTGCCATGCTTTTAGGAAGCAAACGCACTAAGAATCTTTATTCATAGAAACTGCAAAATGCATCATATGCATATCTTGTCCACAGGATGTACAAGGTCCAGTAAACTAGGGCTTCTGGTATGCTTCAAAATATATGTAACCTGAAGTATCTTCATATTAATCTTCGTTTTTTTAATACTGGGATATTTTGTTTTAAGTTCTTATTAGGAAAGGACAAATAATTGGTACAAAGTGTTCCAAGTCCATTTTAATAGCTCTTAAACCAGTCTTATGGAGGAACCATTTTGACTGGAGGAGTCTGGATGGCTTCATATAATGTTCAGTTTCTTCCTATTTCCTATTCCAGCCTTTTGCCTTACCACTTGATATTCACCCTGCTTTGGTCCTGCCTTTAGGGTCCAAAATAATATTTTTTGTGAGTGTGAGCATCAAAGCAGATATGAGGTGAAATATCTGTGGGAGGGCCCCCCTGAGTCTTCTATGCCATAGAAATGCATACGTCTGTGCCTGTTTTCCTTATTTGTTCTGAAATGTAAAAGAAGCCTTGATCTTTCATTAGGAAGCATGTCTATAGTTACTCAGGTCAGGGCAGCTTCAACTGCTTTTAAAATTTACTTTGTATTTATTTATTTAATTTATTTATTTGTGTGTGTGTGTGTGTGTGTGTGTGTGTGTGTGTGTGTGTTGTGTGTATGTGTGTGTGTGCTGGGAGGTGTGCTATTCTGTGCTGGCACCTGTAGATGACAGAGTTTGATATCAAAATGGCTTTCTTTTACCTCTCTGCCTCTTTGTTTTTGAAATGGGGCTTCACAGTGAACTGAAAGCTCATTATCTGCTTGCAGCTCCCTCCTGTCTTTACAGCACTGGAGTAAAAGCATCATGTGATGATCATGCTTTTACATGGATTCTTGGATCAAAAATCATGTCCTCATACTTGCACAGAAAGGGGTTGACACACTGAATGATTTCTCAGGTCCGTGGCTCCTTTTATTTATTTATTTTTTAGAAAGAAGGACAGAGACAGAGCAAAGAGGACTGTGCAAGGGGAAAAGCTTGAGTGGACTAATGTAGTTAGGCTACAGTGATGATCTCTCATATCTGCACACTGTGCCCAAGAAGAAGCCGCAAGGGTTTGCCACTGAAAACCAGGGCAGCAAGCATGCCATGGCACAACACAGAAGGGCCTTTATGTCACAGAAAGCAACTAATAAACTCCCACAACAGAAGCCTGTTTGATGGAAAGAGACAGAGAGAATGTGTCGGGAGCAGAAAAAAAATTTCCAAAGAATTCAAACTGAAATTTAGTAATAGAGAGCTAATGTACTGAAAAAATAAGCTTACTGCTAACTGTAAAGAGACAGCCAAGGAGAGGAAATTAGTGCCAGGTTAATACATAAATCAAAATTTTGCAATTATGCAAATGAGAAAAAGCAAAGACTTTATTTCATTTCCATCTGATTCCAGAATAAAGGCCCTAATTTTGATGAATATATGAAATGATTTTAAGAAAGCGAGGTGATGAATTGCAGCAAACTGGAGATATCAATCTTCTTCTAAGAAAGGAAGATGATTAAATTTTATACATGGATATAATATATGTATTTAAAACATGTATATGAATACATATGCTGCTATAAATATATTCTAAATTATAATTTATGTATATAAAGTGCAATCTTCACTTTTAAAACATATTGTACTCTTCATAACATTTTCTGCACAACTTGAGGTAGATAATATTCCAAAGCATTAGTTCAGTCTTAAGTTGCTTAGTGACTTATTTGGTTAAATCAAGAATTTCTATGTAAAATATTGTGAAGCATAGGATGGAGATGAGATGGCTCAGTAAAGAGGATTCCCTGCTCTTGCAGGGAATTCATATCACTGCACTCAGATTTCACAATACAGCTCCAGGACCCTCTTCTGCCCTCCTCGGGCACTTGCACAGAGGTGGCACACACACACACACACACACACACACACACACACACACACTCACTCACACTAAAAATAAATCTTTAAAGAAATAGTGCAGCTGATCACATTAAATTCATGATTTTGGAAACAGAAGGTTATTCACTGCTTTAACAAGTATATTTGGGCAAGTGGTGAGCTCAGGGTTTACATTAATTAAAAGCTTTGTTTCTCAAAAGTGATAGACATCTACAGAGGGAGAGAAACGTATGTGGAGGCTAAAGGCCAAAGCACTTTTAAGTGCTTAATATAAAGTAATGGGCAAGTGAATTTGGTAAGCAACTCATGACTACTTATTGCATGCCTTCTGATGGTAGAACATTCCATTTTCCTCCAGTTTATCTAACTTTTTACTTCAGAGCTAAGAATTGAGAGCCATGTTTCCTGATTTTTGGCATAAGGACAAACAGATGGGTGGGTGGTAAGTATTTTGGAAGGCAAACCAAGTTGATGCCAAATATGTTGAAAACCACACAAAACACAGACAAAATTGCACAAAGCAAGTGTTTAAAAACAGAAGATACATTGGAAAAAGGAAGGCCTAAGAATGTATTTTCAGAATAACTAAAACAATAGCTTCTAAAATGGTATGTGGTATGTTACAAGATAAAGCCACTTGCTGAGCAAAACGGGGACTCAGGTCAGAGGACAGATTTCAGCCAAAGGAGTCTGGTATCAAGTAACCTAAAGATGCTAAGAGCCTTTATCTACTGTTTTCAAGCAGTGAAGCAGCATCCTGGCACTACAAGTGAGTTCCATGAGAACTAACTAATTCTTTTTCTCCCTTTTTGTTTTTAGCCTATCTTTTAAATGATGATGAGAAAGAACCCACAGGAACTTTGTGAATACTGGACAAATGCTGTCTATCTGAGCTATATTCCTAATCTCATTTGTTTACTCATATATTACTTATTATTTCAAGATAAATTCTAGTTAAATTTGCCAGACTGGCCTTGGATATGGCAGTTCTCCTGCTTACCACCCCTTGTTCCTGGAAATAATGAGGCCCATTACCAGATCCACTTCATCTAATTACTAAAACATATTTGTTGTAAGATTTTGCCTTTGTTGCAACAGAATGCAAAATCACATGCTGTGGCCTTTAATACAGAATGTGATTTCTTATATCTCTGTGATACCTTTGCCTCTCCATTTAGATTTTAAGCAGTGCCATACAATAGTATCACAGGAACTGACTCAAAGAAACCCATGGACTCAAGGAGCATTCAGTAGGACTCCATGCTGATAAAGTTGATATTTAATAAATACTATGATCCAATGTTGTGTACTGATTCACTTGTGGGATTCAATCTCTGGACCTCTTTTTTCTGAACACATATGCTCAGCTTCTCCTTCTACTACCTTGTCTTCCATCATCTTCCATATGATTTCTGATATATGTTTATATAATTTATATTTATGTAGTTTCCAGATTTTCCTCCAAATACCTTACACAGTTGTCTCCCTCTATTTCAATGTGACTCCATTTTCCAATCTCTCACAAAGAACTCAGTTATCATCAATTGTATGAGTTCTATACATTGTTTACTATCTACTAATCCTATGAAATCTATCAACATAGCCCAAACATGAGCACTCCTGACAAAGCTATTGAAAAGCACCATTACTTTTCAGTGAAACAATCACTCTAAAAAGTGGGGTTTAGTGGTTTCTTCAATGGATAATTTGACTTTCAGCGACCTTCCATATATTCTATGCAAATGCCGCATTTTCATGAGGCCTTGTACCATTCATTTTCTCCAAGCTCTAGTCGTTGATCTGCCATTGCTTTCTCTAATGCCACAAGGCCTGCTCCTTTGCCAGCTCTCAGCACCCACCTTCTTCACTATCTCCACTCACCCACTTCAGCCTGCCTATGCTCACGTGAGCCCCTTGTAACACAGTCTTGAGGCATCTGATCATGTTGTCTCCTATCTGGATATCCTTTCTGGCAGTTTTGTCAGTTCTTTTGAGCTGTTATACTCTGGAGACACACTTAGGTGCTATCAGATACACTTGTCACAGAAACACCATCTCTGCCCCTCGCTTGATTAGGTTTCATCTATAGTGATTATTGCCACATAGGGTATATTGAACACACACACATACACGTTTGCACACTATGTCACAATTATTAGGAAATTCAAGTTTTTCTCACTGACAGACTCATCAGTCTTACATTTGGTACGCTTTTTGTTTCGTTTTTGTTTGTTTTGTTTTTTGAGACAGAGTTTCTCTATGTAGCTTTGCACTTTTCCTGGAACTCACTCTGTAGACCAGGCTGGCCTCAAACTCACAGAAATCCACCTGCCTCTGCTTCCCAAGTGCTGGGATTAAAGGTGTGAGCCACCACTGCCCAGCACATTTGATATTCTTGGTTCTTCCTTTTACACATGTGAGTTACTTAGAACTTTGAAAAATCTAAAGCACCTAAGAAGCAGTTCTCCACTGGGAAAATTGCTAGATGATTCTCTCTGTCTGCATATCTTAGCTGTCCTCTAATGAAGAGGTGTCCTTTTCATGGTCTATTTTGTATTATTATTATTATTATTATTATTATTATTATTATTATTATTATTTCACAATTTTGGTATTTGTAATGGCTTGCAAGTGTAGTGTTCCTAACTTAAAGAAAGCACTGTCATGTCTTACAAAGAAAATATGTGTGCTGAATGAATTTTTCTCAGGCTTAAATTTCCAAACTGTGAGCTATGATATGAGTTCAATGTTAGGACAACAATAAAATTTACACAGATGAACATGTGAATCACAGTGAGAAACACACACTGACTGACAAAATTTGAATAATGTGAGGCTTTCAGGAACAACTTTGTATTTTTATCATAGAATAAATTGTTTACAGTATGCTAATTCCATACTCATCACAAGTCTATAGCACATACCTCAGTGAATAATGAGACTCAACTCTTGGTGTTTGTCTTTTATTTATCTTTGTTTTGTATTTTTCATAGCATAGAACAAAGGATCATCTATAAAAACTGCTCCCTGCACTAGAAAGATGGCTCAGCTGGTAAAATGCTCATTGTACAATCATTAGGACCTGAATTTAGATCCCCAGCTCCAAATTTCAAAGCTGAGAACAGCAGCACACGCTATAATCACAGGGAAGAGAAACACACAAGAAGGATCTTGGCAACTTCACTATCCAGTCCTTCTCACTGAGGTGATTGGTGACTTCCAGTTTACACATGACCTCATCTTTTAAAGGAAGATGGACATTTATGGGGGAAGACAATTGCTATGAACCACTGGCCTCCTCGTACTTGGTTCCTTGTTTAATTTCCTCAGTATTTAAGTGTGAGCCTTGCTAAGAGTAGTCATGCTACATTGCAAACACATAATCATGTCTAGCATTTTGCCTATTAATTAAATATCTATTGGACACTGAAGACACTGGACACAAGCTGATGCTGAAGTCCCCAAACACCAATTGCTATGATGGGAAACAGGTGTAGGTCAGATCAGGCTTTCTCTCGACCATTGCCAGCAGTCTACAGAGGATGTATCATTGTGGATTTCTGGGGACCTCTCCAGCACTCTGCCTGTTCTCATGTGGTCTTCATTTATCATGGTCTGTTATTCCTTGTTCTCCCTTTCTGTTGTTGATTCAGCTGGGAACTCCTGCTCCCCTAAGCTTTCTTTCCCTCAAAACTTGCCCTTCATTACTCCCACTGTCGTCCAGGTTGTTCATGTAGATCTCATCCATTTCTCATCATTGGGTGATCCCTGTGTCTTTCCTAGGGTCCCATTTTCTAGGTAGCCTCCCTGGAGTTGTGTAGCAGTCTAATCATCTTTGTTTTACATCTAGTATCATCCTATGAGTGAGTACATACCATGTTTGTCCTTCTGAGTCTGGGTTACCTCACTCAGGATGATTTTTTTCTAGATCCATCCATTTGCCTGCAAACCTCATGATGTCATTGTTTTTCTCTGCTGAGTAGTACTCCATTGTGTATATGTACTATATTTTCTTTATCTGTTCTTCAGTTGAAGGGCATCTAGGTAGTTTTCAGGTTCTGGAAATTACAAACAATGCTGATATGAACATAGCTAAGCAAATTCCCTTGTAGTATGATTGAGCATTCCTTGGGTATATGCCCAAGAGTGCTACAGCTGGGTCTTGGGGGAGATGGATTCCCAATTTTCTAAGGAAGTGCCATATTGATTTCCAAAGTGGCTGTACAAGCTTGCATTCCCACCAGCAGTGGAGGAGAGTTCCCCTTGCTCCACATCCTCTCCAGCATTTGCTGTCTTCTGTGTTTTTGATCTTAGGCATTCTGTCAGGTGTAAGGTGGTATCTCAGAGTTGTTTTGATTTGCATTTCCCTGACAATTAGGGATGTTGAGCAATTCCTTAAATGTCTTTCAGCCATTTGAACTTCCTCTGTTGAGAATTATCTGTTTAGTTCTATGGCCCATTTATTAATTGGACTGTTGAGCATTTTGATGTCTAATTTCTTGGGTTCTTTATGCTCCTTGGTGGTGCAGTGGTTAGGATTGAGTTCTTTATATATTCTGGATATCAGCCCTCTGTCAGATGTGGGGTTGGTGAAGACATTTTCCCATTCTGTAGGCTGTTGCTTTGTCTTGTGGACCATGTCCTTTGCTCTACAAAAGCTTCCCAGTTTCAACAGGTCCCTTTGATTGACTGTTTCTCTCAGTGTCTGTGCTACTGGTGTCATATTTAGAAAGTGATTTCCAGTGCCAATGCGTTCAAGACTACTTCCTACTTTCTCTGCTATCAGGTTCAGTGTAACTGGATTTATGTTGAGGTCTTTGATCCACTTGGACTTAAGTTTTGTGCACAGTGACAGATATGGATCTATTTGCAGCCTTCTACACATTGACATCCAGTTATGCCAGCACCATTTGGTGAAGATGCTTTCTTTTTTCCATTGTACATTTTTGGCTTCTTTGTCAAAAAGTATATGTTCATAGGTGTGTGGGTTAATGTCAGGGTCTTCAATTTGACCTGGTTGGTCCACATGTTGGTTTTTATGCCAGTACCAAGCTGTTTTTTTTTTTATTTTTTTATTTATTTATTTTTTTTATCATGGTAGCTCTATAGCAGAGCTTTAGGTCGGGGATCATGATCCCTTCAGAGATTACTTTACTATACAGGATTCTTTTGGCTATCCTGGGTTTTTTGTTTTTCCATATGAAGTTGAGTATTATTCTTTCCTGATCTGTGAAGAATTGTGTTGGTAATTTGATGGGGATTGTGTTGAACCTGTAGATTGCTTTTGGTAAGATTGCCATTTTTACTATGTTAGTCCTGTCTGTCTATGAGCATGGAAGATCTTTCCATTTTCTGACATCTTCAATTTCTTTTTTCAGGGACTTAAAGTTCTTGTCATATAGGTCCTTCACATGCTTAATTAGAGTAACCCCAAGGTATGTTATATCATTTGTGGCTATTGTAAAGGGTGATATATCTCTGATTTCCTTCTCTGCCTGTTTGTCTATTGTATATAAGACCTGCCACTTTGATTAATTGTTTCTTTAGGGAGTAAGAGCTGATAGTGGCCCATGATTTGTGTTGATTTTCAATAAAGTTACTGCCAGGGGGATTTAAGTAAAAAACATCTGCCTGAAAGCTTTATTGGCACCAGAGTATGTGACAGTAATAAAGAAAGGAAAGTACAGTTTCCTTCTATGGACAGTCCTCTCTTTCTTTGTTGAATGCATATCTGATCTGTGTGTCAGCCTTGCCAAGCAGGGCTGTGCACAATTCACATACAGCACAACACAACATAACAACAACAATGGTAATAAAGCCATTTACTCAATTATGTGGTCCTTGACATGTTATTTGTTGATACAGTGAGTGTTTTTTTTTTTCTTCTAGGTCCATTATAAATAAGAATCAACCATACTATTTGTGTTTTGTTTGTTTTATTTTAACAACTCCCTGGAGTTGTGTAGCAGTCTAATCATCTTTGTTTTACATCTAGTATCCTCTTATGAGTGAGTACATATCATATTTGTCATTCTGAGTCTGGATTACCTCACTCAGGATGATATTTTCTAGTTTCATCCATTTCTCTGCAAATTTCATGATGACATTTATGTGGTGGGAGTGGTTTGTATCAGCCTCTATTGAATGTACCAGGCTCTGCTGACTCCCCATGGGAGGCCATACCTTGTTGGAGGAGGGAATGGGGCTGGGTTGGGGGAGAAAGTTGAATGAGGTGGGAAGAGGGAAGAGAGAGGGATGTGTGGCTGATGTGTAAAATGAATAAAAAAAATCCTTAATAAAAAATCAAAAGTTATTATTACAAACTATTTAGGATAATAAAATAATGCAGGTGAATAGGTTGTCATCTATTACAATCAAACTTGTATTTTTGGTATGTTTTCAAGATCAAACAGATATATTTTAGATAATATTCTTAAAAAACTTCAGAGATACAGAATATGGCATTTAAGATGTTTTAATAACATAAGGCTCTTTTTTCATGACAAAGAGACATGTCTGCTGCTGGCACCACCAATCTACTTCAGAGAGGGCAATGGGCATCAAAGGAATTCTATATAGAGTTTATTTTCTTTGTGGAAAATTTTAGCAAATGTGAAAGAAATTGTCCTTGACTCAACTGCTTGCAGTATGCTGTCCAATTTGGATAAGGAGGACACAAAAGAAAGGGACTGCCAAACTTTGTCAAGACAAGGCAGGACAGTCCTTCAAAATTCCTGCTTTACAGAAAAGTCTGTCAGATATTCTAGGCCTGTAGGCCAAAGATGGATGTCCCAACATTACAGAGGAACCTTTGGTGACTGTCCAGGCAGACAGCTGTTTCAGTTATTCTTAGGAAGTTATTTGCTCTGTGCTTCCTGTTTTGTTTACTTAAGTAATTTTATCTCCTCATGTCTGTGATGAGTTGAAGACTAGATAGTTATAGTTATAGTTTTCCTTCTTACCAAATTCAGAAAAGGAACTCACAAAAAATATGTAAAGTGTATAAGGTTGAGAGACATGGATAGTTTTGGGTTGGTAATAAAACTAGGATAGAAAGTGAATTAGGTACAACACTTAGGACTCTCTAAGGTAGGATAGATATTTTCTCTGAATTTGTTAAATCCAAATGGACTGGACATTGTTAATGTAATGGTTGCCTGTATATATTCATATGTAGTTATTGTACTTATTGTATATAGCTTTACTATGTTAGTTAAAACCTTCACTTTTTATTTAGACAAAAAGAGGAAAATGTTGTGTTATATTTGGATTGTGGTCTGACAAATAAAGCCTAATTGGAGTCAGAGGGCAGAGCTAGCCACTAGCTGATCATAGAGGTTTGGAGGACTGTAGAAGGCAGGAGACAGGAAGTAGTAAGGCAGGGCTGAGAGAGGATCTTGGTCCTTTATGAGGGAGGATAGGTAGGAGTAGGAAGTGACTGTGGCTGCTCCCCTGCTTCTTTGATAGTTTAAGTTTTTACTGACTCCCAATTTTTATTGATAAGATTAACTAGATTATTGCTTCAGTTACTTTATAATAGAAATGAGTTCAAAGTTTTTTTTATTTTTTAATTATATTTGTATTTTAATTTTACACATCAGCCATGGGTTCCCCTCTCCTCTCCCCTCCCACCCCCCCTCTCCCCCCAGCCTCCCCCATTCCCATCTCCTCCAGGGCCAAGACTCCCCTGGGGATTCAGCTCAACCTGGTGGATTCAGTACAGGCAGGTCCAGTCCCCTCCTTCCAGGCGGAGCAAAGTGTCCCTGCATATGCCCCAGGCTCCAAACAGCCAGCTCGTGCACTAAGGACAGGTCTGGGTCCCACTGCCTGGATGACTCCCAAACAGTTCAAGCTATTCAGTTGACTCACTTATCCAGGGGGCCTGATCCAGTTGGGGGCTCCATAGCTTTTGGTTCATAATTCATGTGTTTCCATTAGTTTGGCTATTTGTCCCTGTGCTTTTTCCAATCTTGGTCTCAACAATTCACACTCTTACAGTCCCTCTTCTTTCTCGACAATTGAAGTCCTGGAACTCCACCTGCAGCCTGGCTGAGGATCTCTGCATCCACTTCCATCAGTTATTGGATGAGTTTCAGCATGACAGTTAGGGTGTTTGGCCATCTGATCACCAGACTAGGTCAGTTCAGGCTTTCTCTCGACCATTGCTGGTAGTCTATAGTGGATGTATCATTGTGGATTTCTGGGGACCTCTCTAGCACTTTGCTTCTTCCTCTTCTCATGTGGTCTTCATTTATCGTGGTCTGTTATTCCTTGTTCTCCCTTTCTGTTCTTGATCCAGCTGGGATCTCCTGCTCCCCTAAGCTTTTCACCACTCCCACTCTCACGCAGGTTGAAGAGATGGCTCAGCCTGTAAAGGCTAGGCTCACAACCAAATATATATGCTCATGTCTGTGGTTACCCAGGGAGATCAATGAGTAGTATCAGGTTTCTTGCAGACAGAATTACAGGCCATTGTTATCCTCCTAAAGTAATTACGTGGAACTGAACTCAGGTCCTCTGCAAGATCAATACAACTTCTTAATACCTTAGCCATCTCTCCTGCCCCTATATTCTACTTTTTAAAAGTTTAAAGTTAGAAACTGAGGCAGCATGTGTAATCAACACAATTAATTCTTGGAGGAAAACACAAATAAAAAACTCCAATCAGTTTTCCTTTCAAACATGGAAGACACGGAGCTGTTCCTCCTACAATAGAGCTAATGTCTTCTGTGGGAGAAACAATCCATTAACTGCCTGTTCAGAAGCACAAGCCTTTGATTTTGCAACTCAGGGCATTCATGGGTGATTGATTTAACTTTAATTTGAGATGATATCCTTTATAATGGAGAGAATATCTTCAAAATTATGGTTTAATTTGTATAACACACTTCTATCAAAAAGCTATTTATACTACAACTAGAATATTTATACAAATGTACCAGGTGTGTTAAGTGGACACAAGTACTTTACTAGAATGTACATGAAAATAGATTAAATTCTCTTCATCAGATTTACCTACAGATAAGTTAATGATGAGTGTCTACTATTCCTTTGGACCAATGTATCATATATGTAGTTTTAAATTAAGTCATGTGCATGTTTCAAAACTGTCTCATAAAAAGACCTATTTTTTGAGAACACACATTATGATATATTCCTACAACACTCAAATTTAATTTTTAAAAATATTTGCTATTCTAACAAAAAATCATGTATTTGTTCCGCAATTTCCAAATGTTTCCATTTAAGTAAGAAGTTTGGGGTGCTGAGAATGGTGTTGCACTTCTTTAACCCCAGAACTTATGTGTAAGTAGAACTGTGTGTAATAGATGGCAGCTGCAACTTTGTAGAATCCCAGAGCTGTAACCCACCCCCAAAATAAGAATATAGATAATTCTTAATGTATTAAAATATTCCCAGTTTTTACTTATTTATTCCAAGTCTATTCATTTTATTTGATTTGTGTGTGTATAGTAATTGTGTTTATATATGTGTTTGTACATAATATTGGGTTAATCTATGTGTAGGTTTGCTTTTTGTTTTTAATAAACATGGATTTTTTTCCTGAATTTTTATTATCATCAAAATTTTTCTCAAGATTTTACTCTGCAAAGAAAAATACCTTTTATTTTATTAGTCTATTTTATTGCCTTACAAAGCAAGAGTGACCTTTTTTTTTACTATAAACATAGTGAAAGTTTTAATAAAGTAATAGAGTCTTTATTTAAATGGAAAAAAGGTGTCCAGGGAATTTTGTACAAATGGAAAAGACTCATAGACTACCAGAGCTCATGAATAGACTCCTAAAGCAGATTAAGACCTTCAACTCATTTTTTATGATAGGTTGTATGTCTTCCAACACTTAAGTCTGCTTTTGAAGGTTGGGAAACTATCTGCTGAAGGAAGTGGGTGACCAGGAGCAGGGCTTGTCCTTGGCTACTTGTGGGCTCCCTGTCTACCATAAGACGAACAGCTCCTGCAACACTCTCTCAGAACCATGGTGTTCTTCTTCACTTCTGGCTCTAAAACAAAACCAAGTGGCCAAGGACTGATATTTCTGATGCCATGAGACAAAAAAGTTTTTTCTGCTGGGAAGCTGTCTTTGTCAGGTCTTGGGTCATAGTGACAGGAGGTTTAACTGATATGGTAGTTGTCCTGGCATTGTTTAGCCTCTGGTACCTTACCCAGATAAAATTATCTACATATTTTTAATTGTAAATGAGTTCACTGATTCCATATATTCTTTCAGTAAGGAAATTATTGTTATTGATAACAGGCCACTAAGAGAATTTGTAGGAGAGGGTAATAGTGTACCAGCTTCATTCATAAAGGGTCTCTTTATCACTGATAATAGAATTGCTGCTGAGACATGAATACCTGAGTCTAAACTACAAACACACATATAAAATCCAGACCTGGCTGTATCTGATATATACAAAGCCAGAAGAAAGAGAATGGTGGCTTCTGAGAGCTTGATACACGGTGGTCCTAGATAAGAATAGTCATTTGATAGTGCAGTGAGAGACACTGTCTTGGGATAAGACAAAGAATTACAGAGACACCCAACATCTGCCTCTGGTCTCTACAGGCATATGTATCTTGCAAACATTTGTACACACATTACACACATGGACACATACATTAAAGAAATAAAGAAGGGGAAATAAATGCACAAAATAAAACACATAAATATGTAAGTCTAATTACCTGCAACATGAACCATACATTGAATTTAATAGGAAAAAACATATAAGCACATTTAAAATGAGCATTATTTTTAATAGTTCTTTAAAAAAATAGAAATAAAATGCAAAAAGCACCACTGAGAAAAAAATTTAAAATGTTATGGAAAGACTGGAAACTACTATTTACAGTTAAAATTCTGATTTATTTTGGGTTGTTTTTACATTGTCTCACCAACTCTTTCCAAATGTTTCAACAGAACCTGTCATAACTCTCTGATTGTCATGATAAATCTGTTATTTAAACATTATTTATATTATCGATAGAATTCATGAAAATTTATAATCCAATTGAATATTTTAATGCAGGTTGTTTTTTTTTTTTTTATTTACCCAGGAAACAATGAAATGATGATTTTGTTTAGCTGGTGAGTTCATATTTAATTTGTTCTATTCCCCTCAGGACACACATGCAGACATGTGTCCATTGTAGCAGATAGAGGACAATCTTGGGTGTCATTCAGGTGCCCTCTACCATTGTCTCTGGTAGGCAATTTCTCTTAGTGGCCAGGAGCTCACAAAGCAAGCAAGACTAGCTGTCAATTAAGATCCAGGGATCCTTCTTCTGCCTTCCCAGCACTGGGATTTCAAGTGCTTACCACCATCCTTGTGCATTTTACAAGGGTTCTGGGGATCAATCTCAGGTCCTTGTGCTTGCAGGATGAGCAATTTATTGAAAGAGCTATGTTGTGAGTCAAAAAAAAAATACTGTTCCTTAAGAATGTAAATGTAAGTGATAAAATACATAGTAAAATGAGTATTTAAGGCATTTCTCTCTTCTTCTATCCCCAATGAGTGATGTATGTTTTATTGCATATATGCATATGATCAAATAAATAATAAATGCTAAGCTTTGCAGGTATTAATAATAAATGCAGATTATTAGGCATTCCAGAGCTCTGCTAACACAGGGAATGAGTAATGGGGTCAATAGTAGGAGATGTAAAGAGAATGTAGACCACATAATGCTCTTATTGGCCTGTTGTGAAATTCTAGAAGATTCTAGCAGAGGTCCAGTTGAGGATTAGAGGAAATAAATTTAAGAAATTGATAGAAAAGAAAAGTACAAAATGAAGTGCTTCTGAAAATTTTGAATGAAATAAGGAAAGTATAGTCTAGGACTTTACCCATGTGTTTCTATATCTGTATCATACATGCTAAATATAGGAAATCCCAAAATCAGGTTTGTTTCATCATTGGCTCCACTCTGTAAACATGAGTTTTTATTTCAAATTCTTTCATGAATGATTTCATAAGTTCAAATTTTGGTTCCTTCACTTATCTTTTCAAAAGAACATTTATTTTGAAATATATATTTACCAGTATGTTCTAGTTATATATTTTTGGTTTTTTTTTTAATAATTGAGTATATGTGGGTATATTTATGTGTATGTGGTTATGAATGCAGGTACCTGTGGAGGCCAGAAGGGAGAGTGTGATTCCTTGAACATGGAATATTAGGTGGTCATAAACTACCCTGTATGGAATCAAGGAACTTAACTGTGGAGCTCTGCAAAAGCAGTAAGTGCTTTTAAGTTCTGAACCATCTTGCTAACCCACCAGTTTCCTTTCTGCTTCTGTGCTAACACCCTCTGACAAAGCATATCTCTAGAGAGGAATGGGTTTAATTTGGCTTATATTTCCATGTCACAGTACATTACAGAGGGAAGCCAAGGCAGGAATCCTGATGCAGGGATCTAAAGCTTAAACCATGCCAAAAAAAAGTGCTGCTTGCCAGTCATCTCACATCCTTATTATGTTTGTCTAGCTTTCTTACACTGCCCGGTACAACTAGCCCAAAGAGTGGTGATGGCCATGATGGGCTGGGTCCTGCTACATAAATGAAAAATCAAGAAAATTCCTCACAAAATTGTCCATGGGGCAACCTGATCTGCACAATCCCCAAATCAAGATTCCCCTTTCAGGTGGCTCTAAGCTGTGTCACATTTACAGTTAAAGCTGATCAGGACATCAGCATCATACAACATTTGAAACAATGCCTTCTATACCCTTTCTAGATATTATGAGGTAAGAACTGCTAACATTGTCTTGTGGATGCAGGCAATCTCACTGAAAACTGTTCCTCCTTTCATGGTGGTATAGTTTCAGAACTACGTGATCACTTAGAGGTCTGCCTTGCTTCTCACAAACCAGTGCTCTCACTAATATTCTTGGTGTATCTTCAATGTTTTTTGTTCCTTGTTTCTGCCTCACCTATTATCACATTACAAAACATCTCAAACTATTCATAGAGAATAGTCCTTCAAAATTATTAATACAAACTAGGACTGAGATGAGGACATTATTTGTATGTGAAGGGGTGGATATTCAGGGTGCATTTGTGTATGCGTATGCACATCTGAATGTGTAAATGTGTAGTAGATGGGTGTAAGAGGAAAACATTGGTTGCTGTTCTTCTTTAGGTTCCAATTTTTGTTTGAGACAAGGTGCCTCATTACCTGGAACTTTACCCCACAGGTCAGGGAATCTAACCAGCAAACTTTCAAGAACTTGACTGTCTCTGTCTCTTCAGCAAGGAAATATACACATGCCAACACCCCCCAGCTTTTCATAGCACCAGTGAGTAAATCTACACACTCTACCACATCCAGATTTTCATATCATTAGTATGTGAATGAACACACTCCACCAAGCCCAGATTTTTATACCATTAGAGAGTAGGTGTATACATGCCATTGTGCTAAGCTTTAACAGAATCCAGAGTTTGTGGAAACTGGAGTTCAAGCTCAAATCCTTGTGTTGGCAAATAAAATCTGGTATCGACTGATCCATCTTTCCCAGCCAAAGAAAGTTATTTTTAAATTTCACACACTTTTAAAATTATTTTTTAAAGTTATGTGTATGTGACTACAGGTGTTTATATGTATCACAAATGTGTTGATGCCACAGATTCCTCTGATTACCTGGAGTTAAAGTCACTGATGCATCTGGTCCTCTGAAACTGGTGTGGAAAGTGCGCAGACACTGACATATGTGAAGGAGCCTCTTGGAAAACGATCTACATTTTCAATTAAATAAACTGAAGCACTCTTCTTTTTTTCTCATCACCTGAGAGAAAAATTACTTCTGCGGTGCTGTAAGTGTCTGATGTGAACTATGGTGTATACTCTAATCATCACATAGGATTTATGGTTTTTATCATTTTGAAAAGTAAAAACCAACTGTTATAATCTTGATCCATCCTCTGTGGTGAAGAATATTTATGTAATACAGTATACATTTTTATATGATGACTTTTCTGCCTGCTAAGTCACTTAGTTTCCTTGTTGACATGTTCAATTTGATTTATTTTTCTCCTCTCTTCCCATCCCTTCCTCATTTTCTCCTCGTACTCCCCAACCCATCCCCCATTCACTCCTCTTTCTTTTTCCTAAGAAAAGAGTAGAACTCCCTTGTATATCAGCCAGCTATGGCATATCAAGTAGCAGTAAGCCCACTCCTCTCCTATTAAGGCTGGAAGAGACAGCCCAGTAGAAGGAAAGGGTTCCCCAAAAAGGTTACAGAAGCAGAGGTAACCACAAGAAGACCAAGCTACACAACCATAACATCCATGCTAAGGAATATTTTTATGAGAGGAAATGGGAGAATCTCTTAACATTCTTTGTAACTCATCAAAATACATACAGGAAGTCTGACACTCTAGAAATGAATATTTTTTTTCTGTTAACAAAGTACAACTGACAAAAAAGGATGAAATAGACAGTCCACTTTGCAAAAGCGTTAGAAGTTTCAAAACACAAATCCTTGGGGTTTCCTGAACAGTGAACCTTAGCAGGATGCTAATCTGTCCAGATTCCTAAATAATGATGACTAACAGTCAGGAGACCTTGACCTGAAAAGCTGTGTGACCTGCATTAAGCACAAAATGAGTGGCCAACTTGTGAGTCCATAGGAGCCACTGTGGTGTTTGGGGTTAGAGAAGAGCCCTGCCAATGCTTCATGTTGTTTCCTGTTCTCTCATGTCCCTGGCTCTTCAGACCTCCCCAGAACAACTGTACATTTGATGTTCTCACAAAGCCTCCCAATATCTGATTTTCCAATAATATAGAAATTGGCCAAGACTGATGTCTAGGCAAAAGAATTGCATGCTTCCATTTCAGGCTGTATTTTATTTTATTTTATTTTATTTTATTTTATTTTTCGAGACAGGGTTTCTTTGTGTAGCTTTGTGCCTTTCCTGGAACTCGCTTTGGAGACCAGGCTGGCCTCGAACTCATAGAGATCCGCCTGGCTCTACCTCCTGAGTGCTGGGATTAAAGGCATGTGCCACCACTGCCCGGCTCAGGCCGTATTTTAAAACTGATCTAATTTTCTATTAATATCTAAGGTTGTCTGTACCCTTAGCCTAACTTGACATATGCTAAAGATACCACAACCATACAATTAGCTAAACCAAACTTCACATAGTTGTATTCCATCAGTGTTGGCAGGACTGGGGGATTGGTATAAGGGAGAGAGATATATCTAACTTGTATGAACTGCACCTATTACACTGCTTGACTTTTTATTATCTTCTTTAGCCAATTGTGATGTTCTAGTTTCTTTCCTCTTGCTATGATAAAGCACACTGAAAACAAGCAACTTAAAAGAGAAAGGGCTTGTTTATCATCAGATACCCACATGTCAGTCTACAGTCACAATCAAAACACACCATCAGAACTTTGAGGCAGCTGGCCACAGCACAGCCACAGTAAAGGGCAGATAAAAATTAATGTATGCTTTAGTGTTCATACTGCTTTCTACATTCAGACACGGCCCAAGATCACTTACATAGGGAATGGGGCTACCAAGGGTGGGTTGGGTCTCCCTACCTCAGAAATAAGGCTGTGAAGAATTGAGTAGAAAGCGCCAAACCCTACATAAAACCAAACACAGTATTACATGTTGTTATAATCTCAGTGTCCATAGAGAGATGGGAGTTGCAAACAGGAGAATTTCTGAAAGCTGGTGGGCCAGTTAACTTGACAAACTCAATGGCAAAGAAGAGATGCTGTCTCAAACAAGGTGGGAAGTGAGACCAACATCTGAGGTTGTCCACTGACCTTAATAATATTGCTATAACAAACCCCTTCTCCCACACATCACACACACTGAAAATAATAATTTGAAAATAACAGTTCTGTTAGTTCATCTTCTTGATCCCTATGCCTTCTTTCTCCTTCCATGCTCTTTTCTTCTTAATTTAAGAAGACAAGGTTGGATATGGATGGTATGCCTCACATGCATCCTTCCCTGGTTAGTTATTTTCCCCCCTGTGGGCACAAAAGAAATCTGGAAAATCTCCTTTCTAATGATAGCATAATTAACCAAAGGGTGAAGAGTTAATAGCTGAGAGGGGAAGAATTTATCTTCCTCAGGAAGAAGTCCCTTAATTGGCCATTGGCCAGCATTGAAACAAAATACTGTGTGTGTGTGTGTGTGTGTGTGTGTGTGTGTGTGTGTGTGTGTGTGTACATGTATATATACTTAAATATAAGTGCAATACTAAATTGACTCAACAGGTTGTACTTATATATTTGTGTATATACACATGTAACAATAACAAAGAAAAAGAGGACATTAATTTTAAAGGGAAGTGTTGTGGAATATTACTTTTACTAGGCTAAGATGTGTTACATTTGTTTATGCTGATTTTGTTCAGCTGTGTGAGATGTGTTGCTTTGCTTATCTAAGGCACCTGATTGATCTAATAAAAAGCTGAGGGTCAATAGCTAGGCAGTAGAGGGATAGGCAGGGCTGGCTGGCAGAAAGAATAAGCAGGAGGAGGCATCTAGGCTCAAGAAAGAAGAGAGGAGAGAAGGATGGAGAAAGAGAGAGATGCCTGAAGCCAGTTAGACAGACAGACATAGGGTAAGACATAAAGAATAAAAGAAAGGTAAAAAGCCCTGAGGCAAAATGCAGATGAAGAGAAACAGGCTAAAATAAATTATAAGAAGTAGTTTGGATAAGCATAAGATGAGGCCCAGCATTAGATTTGGGAGCTGGTTGATGGCCCTAAAGAAAGTCTGCTGCATTTAATGTCCAACATGAGGCACCAAAATGCTCTTTTACCTCCATCATAGTACCTGCTCTTTAAACTACCAGCAGGCCAGCTATTATAGCCTGAGGGGAATTCTGGTACCACAGACAATGTCTCTGTTGCTGCCACTAAAGGTAGCTTTAAATCTTTATGGTTCTAATAAAACTCCAGATTCAAAAATAGGGTAGAAACATGCAAGCTCATAGAGTGAGAGCAGCAACTGGCTAACATTCTCTCTTAGCTGGCATCCTCATAAGCCTCTCTCCTTTCACAGTTTCCCAACTAAGAACCCCATGCTATGCTTCTCCCTACCACTTCCTGTCAAGTAGTTACTAACCCCACCTTTTTGAGCCCACATATATTTTGCTTAATTAACACTCATGCAACACATCCTTATATAACTAAACAAATGTAACACAACTTTGCCTAAATAAACAAATATTCCAAATAGGGAACGAAATTGGAGGAAGGAAAGGGAAGGGGAGAAATGATGTAATTATATTTCGAAAAATTCATTAAATAAGTTAACTCTAGATTTATTTCATTGTAATTTACTGCCCACACCAAACATAAGCCCAGGCTGGAGGCTGTTGGATGGTGAGGTGGCTTTTGTTTGTGTATACACTCTCCTTATTTTGTGACCTGACATTGACCCTCAGGGGTATAATATCTGTCAGGATGCACACATTACTCTAACTTTTGTGAACAAATATTTTTGAAGCAGTAACAATAATATAACAGTGAAGAATGTTCTACAATTTATTTTCTTTCTTTCTTTTCTTATTTTTATATTTTCTCTTACTCGTTTGTTATTTTTTTAGAAAACTGCATTAAGTTTGTGTTGGCCATCTACTACTAGTCATGAGGTCTACCTTTAACTGTGGTTTATTTGTTTGTTTGTTTTTGGTTAATGAAGTTAGGAAGCAAAATATTCATTTCAAAAAGGTTTTGTTTTGGGAGACAGGGTTTCACTGTGTAAGCCTTACTATTCTACAATTTCAAATCAAATCTTACATGTTTTAGGTCAATGAATGGATGCACTTTTCCTGAGTGTGTGCCTTTTTCTAAAGTAGACAGTAAAGGATGGAGGATCCTCAGGGTGTGCATTCATAGATGATTCTCACTAATTCAAAATTGCTGCTGCTTTTTCTCAATATGACTCAACTGATATTTGTTCCAACTGAGAGAGAATGAGAGGCACATTTATTTCCCATTTTATTCCCTGCAAGGCATTGACTTATAAATCAGATACCCTATGTGAGATGTTGGAGTCTCCAGGAAATAACAGAAAAGATAGAAAAAGAAAAAAACTCCAAATTACTATAAAAGTAATGCAGTTTCAAAAACAGAAACATCCCAATAACCACGGGCTCGCTCTCTCTCTCTCTCTCTCTCTCTCTCTCTCTCTCTCTCTCTCTCTCTCTCACACACACACACACACACACACACACACACACACACACATCCAGACTCACCTGTGTTTAAATTTCTATCCCACTTTAAAGCACCAGGAAATAAAAGAAGTCACACATTTCAAAGAAGTCATGATTAAGAAAAGAACACTTAAGTAATTACACAATAAATTTAAAAAGTGGTTTTAAATTCTTACACGATGTAAGAGCTGTCTAAATATGAGATTCTACCATGCATGTAGTGCAATACATAAACAAGCAAATATTTTTAAAAATATTGTGTAAATCAATACATAAAACAGCAATCTTCTATCTAACAACTTTCAATAGCATTATCCCTGGTTACCTAGGCAGTAATTCATCTTGTATCTGCAATTATAATAATCTACATCTATAATAATCTACATATACTGACCACCTATCAAAGGCGAGATACAAAGAAACTCTGAGACAGTAGTTTAGCTTGATTTTCAATTCCTGATAACTCAGTCTTAGAAGGTCTGAATTCTGCAGCATCATATAGAGAGTTAGGCTACATTGATTGCTGGTTGGAGGCTAAGTTAAAGGGGTTTTGGAAACACTCATGTAAAGAATAAGGACACCAATAAGTGGGTAACATGAATCTTTGAGACCAAATCCTGGGCTCTTTCCATTGGAAAAACTAACACTGAGGCTAGACATTGGTGAGTTCCCTGGTACCCAGATTGTTCCCCAGTCAACTACTAATGGCTGATCTCTTCAGTATTTTCTTTTTCAGTTTTCATATACTCTAAGTCTTCTCACTGTTGATCAAACTATACAAAGTGTGGGATTTCATCTTTTTTGCAGCTGAGCTGTCTGTATTTTGGTAGATAAGCACAATTTTGAAACAAATGTAAATACAACAAGTATGCCCATGGATTTGGGGTTATTTTTAAGTGGGGACAATTTTCCTTTTATTAAAAAGTTTATTCTATAAATTTTCAAGTTTTTAGAAATTATTTTGTAGTGTGTGTGTGTGTGTGTGTGTGTGTGTGTGTGTGTGTACACATATGTTTAAAAAGTATGCAGATTCTTTTTTTTTTTTCTTTTTTGTTTGTTTTTCGAGACAGGATATCTATGTGCTTCTCGATGTAGGTAATGGGATCCAACCCAGGTCCTCTGTGAAAGCAGAAAGGCTGTTGTAACTGCTGAGCCTTCTCTCCAGCCCCCTCTTTTATATGTTGAAGTAGTCCAAGCTAAAGGCAATGCCAAGAGTCATGAACCAATAATTATAACAAAATTGCTTAAATTTATGACTATTAGATGTAATTGTGTTTAAATTTTAGATATCCAAGAATGATTTAAGATTACCAATTGTAGTTTGCAGTGAGGGTCTTCATCTGCTGTAAGTGGGGACTTCTCAGTTGAGCTGTGAAAGCTCCACTTATCAGTAGTTATAAAAAGCTAAGATTTAGAATGTATTATATGCTTATCTAGCAAAGTGGATACATTGAACATCTCATCTTTGGAATCTATGGCCCTGGGAACACAGCAGAAGAGGAATAGAAAGGTAGTAAGAGCTAGAATACCAAGAAATCTACTGGGAAATAGTTTCTCCTAGAAACAAGACTTCAACAATTGGAGGATCAAGAAATATGGTAAAGTGAAAAGAGAAAAATCCTGAGGGGTAACACACCTAGACCAAGAAATACAATCACCTAGTGCCTGTCAGTGAGGAAAGGGAGAATTGGCCCCTCCCAGGGATGAGGCTCTTTATTGACTCTACAATACAAAGTGGTCAGGCCTGAAGTCATAGATACACACAAAGAATTAAAATGGACCCAACAGGTTGTGTGTGTGTGTGTGTGTGTGTGTGTGTGTGTGTGTGTGTGTGTGTGAATAATAGTGAATGAGAAAGAGCTATCAATTTAAGAGCAGGGGAGCATTCGCAGGGTTGGAGGCAAGGTGTCTGGAAAGAAGGGGAAGAGAGTGATGGGATTCTATTTTAATTAAAATGTATCAAAATACTTCTGATCTTGAAAAATAAAAGTGAGATATTATTTTCAGAATTTTTTCTTTTTATTGTACTGATAGAGTCACATCTCCTTTATTCTGTTTAGCAGTCAATAAAGAACAGTCTTGCAATCAGTGTACTTAATTACTGTAACCTGACTTTATCCAAGCACAAATAGTAGCTAATGGCATGTTTGTCAATAAAGAACACCAAGGAATATTGAAGTGCAGAATCTTTGCAAAGACATTTAACACACACAGAAAAAAAATCTCAGAGATAAAAAAAAAATTACTCAAGCAATCATGATTTCAAGAGTAGTTGTAAGTTTCTCTGTTAGTTTTGTTTTGCAGAGTTATTTACCATTTTGTCAATTTTTTTTTCAAATTTGTTTTACAGTTCTCCATGAATCATAAAATTTACTTAACTATTTAATGTAAAGTACAAATAGAACATAAATGTAAGAAATTCACATTCAACTACAGAAAATGTGGAAACAGAATTTCCATTAGGGTAGATCTGTGTTTGGAGAAATGGTTCAGGTGCTAAGTGCTGCTGTGCACATCTGAAGACCTGACTACCGATTTCTAAGAACCACCTTTGAAATCTTTTATTTTTATTTTTGAGAAAGTTTTCCTTTTTTATTAAGAAATGTTTTATTCATTTTACACACCAACCAAAGATCTCTCTTCCCTTCTCTGGATCCACCCAGCCTTCAACCCCCACCCACCCCTGATTCCCTCCTCTGAAAAGTTAAGGCCAAGGAAGGCAGAATGGCAGGGATAGCTCTCAGCTGTGGTAACAGGAATATGAAGTTGTTTGTTCATATGTCTGTCATCTAATAAACAGACTATTACCAGGGCCAAGCAATAAAACCTTAAGGTGTATCCTTTGTATTGTAATAACCTACTTCCTCCAGGTAGGTCCCTTATATACAGCCTATAACCTTCTTAAACAACAGGAGATGTTTCATTTTCAAAGGACTAGTATTACTTAGAATATTAAGCTAGCCAAGGGTCAAGTAGTGAACAATCTAAGTTGTGTGTGTGTGTGTGTGTGTGTGTGTGTGTGTGTGTGTGTGTGTTATTGTAATGTGTGGTGTAAGTATGGGTGTGGACATCACATATACTAGTACATATGCATTTGTGTGCATTTGGAACCCAGAGGTGGAGATCAGGTCTCTGTTCTCAATCACTTTCCATTTTTTTATTGGTTTGTTTTTGTTTGAGACAAAGACAGCTGGGCAACTGAGCTTCAGGGTTCTCCAACTACTGCCTCCCCAGAATATACTAACATGCCCAGGTTTTCAAGAGAGTTCTGGAGACCTAAACTCAGGTCCTCATGCTTGTACAACAAGCGCTTTGATGACTGAGACATATACTCAGCCTGTAATATTTGGTCTTAAAGAAATCAATCTTAATTTACCAAGCAATAGGAACATTTTCACCTTCTTGCACACAATTGCTTAAAGCAGGACCACAACAATTTTAATATGTACTACTTGTTCTTTATTTTTATGATATTTTCTTGAGACATTATCTTATGTAGCCCAGCATGACCTTGAACTAAGAATAATCTTGAATTCCCAAATCTCCCATATCTCCCTCTGATGTGTTAGGCTTTCAATATTGCATTATCCTATATCATATAACCAGCTGAGATTATATTTAGAAAAATAAATACTTCAAATAGATATGCACAATAAATAATAACTATTCCCCATATATACTTCTTCCTTGGTTTCATCTTAAAGACTATTTTAATCAGCTATTTCCTCACATTGTTTAAAATGTCCACTGCCTTCCACACAATAAAGTGACTTTGTCAGAAGCAAAGATGGGGAACTATGGGTCTAATAAAACTTTAACAGCATGTTGTGAATAGATTTTAGGAATAAATTAAAAATTCATGCATGCTATCTCCTCTCTAATCACAGAGGGAAAGGGAATATTACATTCCATTTTGATATATATCCCATTTAAGAAAAGAAAACAATACTTTCTGGCATTCATTAAAGTAGAATTTTAAGTAAGAAACCACAATGTACTCATGGTATAACGACATTAAAGAAAAAGATGGTATAATTATGAATCATGAATTATAAGGGTGGATCCAGGATAATCACATATTTCTTATGAGAATGAGAGACTGCATTATTAACCAAGTTTAAATTTTGGGAAATGGAACGAAAAGACAAAATCTTCTAGAGATGGTCTACCAACAGACAGCAATTTTAATAGCTTTCCACATGTACCATTTCTTTCACAAGATCTACAGATCAGGTAAGAGGGTTGCCTTCAGGACATGAGGAGGATATGGAAGGAGAAAGAATGGGGAAGAGAATAAATAATTTGATTATATTTCTAGAATATGTGCTGAAGAAAGAGCTGTCCTCATCACCTGTCTCCTAACACCAATAAGCATGATCTAGAGATGCCCTTCATATGGAAGAGGCCTTGCACTGGAAGCCAAATACCAGTTCTATCACAGTGAAATCTAGCAAATGACAGTCTTTGTCCCTGTTCCAAGACCAATACATCTAAGCTAGGCTACAACACCTATATTAGCCAAACACAAAGACCAGCTTTATCACCGCTTTCAAACTCAACTGGCAGATCTTAGAGCAAGATTGTATAAATTTACAGGATAGGGCAGAAAAGCTAGCAAAGGACTTAGCCTTGGAGTTTAGTACCCAGTATTATCTAAGCATAAATGGGCATGATAGAGGCTAGAGATGGGAAACAGAGCCTCTTGGCCTCCTCTCCCACTGTGCAGAGACTGGCAAACCTCAGAAACAGACTTTGGTTTTGACAAACACTATTGCCAGCTGTAGAATGTTTCTGGGGTATATAATCTCTAAGATGGTGCTGATTCCTGTGGCTGAGACTCAGACAGGATTTAGATTAATAACAGCTTTGGTACCTATTTACCATCAATTCCTTAATCTCAGAAATCACAGGAATAGCCAGTCCTGTACCCAGTGTGGAAAATATGGATCTGTCATGACACCAGGAAACACTTTAGATGATGGCAGAATTGATAAAGGGTTCAGACTGCATCAATGTCAACTATGAAGTCCTTGGTATGTATACATTTGAAATTGTGTAGTTTAGATGTGACTCACTTTAGCACCAGTCTGAGTAGTCCAAACACTTATGACTCAGAAGGAGATATTATATATACATATAGTAGCAATAACAAGAACATAAGACTGTGAATCTGAGAGGGTGTGATAAGGGTTCATGGAAAGCACTCAAGGAAGGATAGAGAAGGGGGAAATGATGTAATTATATTTTAATGAAAAATAAAAAGCATTTATATAAAGAGAAAAAAGTGATGAATTTCATCATTGCCACTCAACTTAAGGAAGTACAGCATGGAATAAACCCCCATTTGCTGAGAGTTGGACATGCCATTAAACATAGGACCTTATTTTGAATGTAATATCAGGTGTGTTACAGCTAATATTGGGCAGATCCCAACAGTGCCAATTGATAAGCGTGCTCATTAACTGAGCTTCCCAAACATTTCAGGTATGGAAGGAAACTATGCAGGACAAATCTTTCATCTGGATGATACAAATATATCACAGACATATATCACCAGTGGTAAATTACAGTGTTCATGGTCATGAGTTCCCTTCAGTGGTAGACAGATTATAGAAGTGTACTTCTTGGTACTGTCACATTTTGAGCCTTTTCCTTTTCTTTTTCTTTCTTTTTTTTTTTCAGAGCTGAGGACTGAACCCAGGGCTTTAGTGCTCTACCACTGAGCTAAATCCCCAGCCTGAGCCTTTTCTTAGTAGGCTGTAGTCTCAGAGTACCAGGAGCATTGATGACATTTGGCATAAGAACATGGGAAGGTCTGTTGTATAGGAGAATGCCAGTATATGGCCAAATACTAATGTCTATGTAAATGATTGCTGGGGTCTCAAAGTCTAAAGAAGAGGTCTTTCTCCTTATTCATCTCTACTAAATACACCTTCTGTACATTTGTAACACTCTAGAACTTAGAAATCTACAACATATTAACAGTGATTTATGTTAAACATGGATTTGGGAATCAACTAGTGTTGGAACAAATGCAAGTGTCTTTAAAAGGAAAGAAAAAAACCAGTTTGTTTAAATTTTCAAAAAGATTTCATGGGTGCAGCTTTCCTGTCATATGTAGGTAGAGTCTTTTAGCAGACATACTGTTCCATTGGCTTTTACAAACTTTTCAACCCCCTCCTGTGATTTTCTCTGATCTTAAGTGCAATTATGTTATACTTGTATCAGTTGCAGTTGGGCACCCCATAGTCAGTTCTTATCCAAATTTTACCAGAAGTGGGTTTCTGTACTGATTCCAATCTTCTGTAAAATGAAACTTCTTTGATGAGGAGTAATAACCACACTAACAGCATGATCATAAGCAAGACCTGCACAATGGTAACACCAGGTTGCATCCCAGTATTGATGGGGGGAATCTCACAAGGCACTATTGAAGAGCTACAAGCATGTAATGACTAATTAAAAAAAGAGAGAGAATCAATGTTCTGCAGGGACAAGCCTCTGATCTAAAGTGATTGGTCCTAAACCAATCTACATATTAGCAACACTAAATGAACTCAGCAAGTTATATTTAAATATACAAATGCACCTCTCTGAGTGTGGATGTGTACTATGGATATAAATATGGAATGAGAGAGAGGGAAAGGGAGGAGGAGAGAGAGAGAGGGAGAGGGTGGGTATGGGGAGAAAGAGGGGTATACAACAGTAATAGTTAATGACAAAGAGGTCATATAAGGATATTTTTGAAACAGATAAGCCCAGGCACAAGCTGATTATGAAAAGTGAGATACCCGATACTTGAATCCAGACTGCACTTTTCAAAGTAACAAGCATCAAAAGCTTTCATGGTATATTCACTTAATCCCCAAAATAAGGTGCCAGAAATTGGCCAGATGGTCATCAATACAAGAGAGCACTCAGGTATAGAATTTGAAACAGCAATTATAAAGAAACTTGATGGGGAAAAGCTTCATGAAAAAGAGACAAATGAGTTCAAATATTCTGAAAACAAAATTCAATAAAAAGGTAGAACTGATTTAAAAGGAGCCCCAAGTCCTTGAGTTAAGAACACACAGTGATATTAAAAGTGTAACAATGGATATTGATAGTTGGATCAGCCAACCACAGAAGAGAATCTATAGTGTAAGACAGGTTGTGTTGACAATATGTAGTTAAAGAACAAAAAGACGACTTAATCAGAATGGAGGAAAACTTTGGGGAAGCACTGTGCCAGTGTTAACAAAGCAAGCATCCAGCTTATTGGGGTTCAAGTGGAATAGTTTCATCACATTCAGTCACTGCCACTTCACAGTAGCCTGCAACAAAAATCTTAAAAGATCTTATTAATAGGAAAAACCCAGAGCCGAATAATGACGTGAAAGCTGAAAGATCAGAGAAACAAGAACAAGCCACAGCCAACCTCACCTCACCAACTCCTTAGCAGAGCCATGAATCCTCAGACTGAAAGCCTCTGAGTCCTCACCCCAGAAGGTCTCAGTTGAACTGCTACTTAGTTCCTGTCTCCTCACGCCCTAAATACCATTTTCTACCCAGCCATGTCACTTACTGGAATTAAAGGCATGTGTGCTTGCCAAGCAAAGGCATGAGATCTCAAGTGCAGAGATTAAGGGTGCAACCACTGCCTGACTCTGTTCCCAGTGTGGCCTTGAACTCACAGAGATCCAAGTGATAGGATTAAGAGTGTGTGCCACCACTGTCTGGCCTCTATGCCTAATCTAGTGGCTGGCTCTGTCCTCTGATTCCCAGATAAGTTTATTAGGGTACACAATATATCATAATTTATAATTATATTTTAAACCCCATAGTGACCACAAATCAACTATCTATAATAAACAAGTAATAAGCACACCAAAAAAGCAAGAAACAAGTTATCAAACACTCTCATTACTGGAATAAGTGCCTTAATCACAGGAGGACACTGAAAGAGAGACGGAATTAGCAATTAGAATACCACTAGATGTCAAGTCAGAAATGTCTGTAGTTAGGGGTTAAAAACATGGTTCAGTGGTTAAGTGTGCTTGCTAGTCTTCTCCAGGACATGAACTATATTACTAGTACCTACTTCAGTCAGCTCACATCCATCTACATGTAACTAGTTCCAGGGATCAGGTGCCCCTCCTGGCCCCTGTAGGTACCTTCCGATACCTGCACATACACACAAACAAATACACAGCACATAAAATTTTAAGAAATCCATAGTTATATTCTTGCCAATAACTATCTTAAATACTAATAAATTAAGTTCTCACGTTCAGTCATATGGACTCAATGGATGTCAACTACAACACAGTCTAATTTTACATGCCCTGAAAGATACTCACTTCTTCAATAATATTTACACAGAAGAAGAGTGAAAGAGGGGATAAGATATTTTATGGCAACAGAATCCAGAGGAAAAAAAAGTAGGAACAGCTGCTTATGTGCTTCATGTTGAGACACAAAATCACACAGCACAAACTTAGGAAACCCACAGTGAGAGCCAGACTCAGTAAGAATAATGCCAGATTAGCACCCTGATTTTGTCAATGGATGGATCATTCAATCAGACTTTCAAAAGACTCAAAATTAAATTGCCCTCCAAACCTGTGAGAGTATTTTCATAATATTCCATACCAAGCCTATACATAGAATCTTCTCAGGATGATATGATTGACCACAAAGCAAGAATCAAGAGATTCTTGTAAAACTGAACTTAGGATAATTATCTTTTCTGGGAACCCACAACAAGAACTATTTGGAAACTATTTAATTACATTAAAATAAATATTACTTTTCAAAAATGAGAATATATCAAAGCAGTAAGATCTCAGAAAACAACCTAGGTCTAACTCAGAGGAACAAGGAAAGAAAAAAAAAGAAGAAAAATTACTACAAAGAAAGAGATTATGAACATTATTGAAATAAACATAAAGAAATAATTTAAATTATTAGTAATATGAAGAACTGATTCCTCTAGATGAACAAAATAAAAAATAAACCCTTAGCTTGACTAAGAAAAGGGGGGAAAAGACTTAACTAAGTAAAATCAAATATCAAAACAAAGAAGACATTAGAATTGATATTCCAGAAAAACAAAGATTTTCAAAGATTAATCCACACAATGGTATACAACAAAATTTGATCAACCAAAAGACATGGACTATTTCCCAGATACATTTACCACACTAATATTGAATCATGAAGACTCAGATAAACTTAACAGCCCAATAGCATGTAATGAGATTGAATAAGTAATAAAATGTCTCTCACCAAAGAAAAAAAATTCAGGCTCATACCAGAATGATTCATATTAACTTCCACTAAACATTTAAAGAACTACCACCAATTTTCCTTAAATGTAAAACAGAATAGTAAGTTGTTCCAGTTTTATTTCACAAAGTTAGTGTTACTTTGGTACCAAGTCCAGATGATAATAATGAGACACCAATGTTCTTAATTAATATTAATGTCTAAATCCTCAGCATAGTGGTAATGAGTCGACTTTACAGACATGAAAATATTATTGAACACAACCAAGTGCTATACATGATGGTTTCAAATTAATAATGTCATTCATCATGTAATCTGTGCAAAGGACCAATACCACATGTTTACAATATATGCATAAAAAGCATCTGGTGAAATGTAACAACATTTCATAGTAAAAATACTGAAGAAATTCGGTGTAAAATAATAAAAAGTAATTAATAGTTTTTGTCCCCTGGGAGCATGCATGCATATGAAGGTGAGTATATATGTGCACATACACCTATGCAGAAGCCAGAGCAAGGAGCTAGGCTATCCTTCTCAATGACTCACCAAAACTTCAGATAGTGTTGCTCACTGAACTAGAAGCTTGCTTGTTTGGTTACTCTGGTTAGCCAGCAAGCTCTTTGGATCCACCTGTCTGTGGCCCGCATGACTGTGGTTACAGGCACATGCATCTCTGCATGGCTTTTTACGGATGCTAGAGATTCTAAACTGGGTCCTCACATTTGTAAAGCAAGCACTATGATACAATGTATTATCTCTTCAGCCCTAATAAAGTTCATTTGTATATAAAAAATAAGAAAACCAGGCAGTGGTGGCGCACATTTTTAATCCTAGCACACAGGAGGCAGAGGCTAGCATATCTCTGTGAGTTTGAGGCCAGCCTGGTCTACAGAGTAAGCCCCAAAGCTACGCAGAGAAACCCTGTCTTGGAACAAACAAACAAACAAAAGTAAAAAAATAGCAAGTGTTATACTGAGTGGGGAAGAAGTTAATGTCCTCTCTGTAAAACTAGAAAAATCAAGGATGCTCTCTTTTAACCACTATTATTCTAAATAATGCTGAAACTCCTAAACAATACAGCCAGAAAAACCATGAAATAACAAGAATCCAAACTGAACGATGTCTAATTACCACTGCTGAACAATGACATGATCATATCTATCAAATGATTCCAGTGAATGCTGGAGATACGGCTCAGTGGTTAAGAGTACACACTACCCTGACCCAAGTTTAGCTCTCTGCACTTAATGTTGGGCAATTCACACATACACATACAATGCAGAAACATTCAAATAAATAAAACTAAAATAAATCTTTTTAAAAATAAAATTGAAAATTTACCACAAATATGATATAAAAAAATACTAGACCTAATAAATTCAGCCCATTTTTAAGAACCTATAAAACCAGCTGCACTAGAATATGTCAGCAGCAAGTGAGCTATAATAGAAAGGTGAAAATAAATTTCATTTAGAATATGCACAAAAAGTAATACCTAACAATAAATTAACTAAAGATATAAAAATCATCTAAGGTAAAAAATTACAAAATACTAATGAAATAAATTGGAAAAGATACAAATATACAGAGAGGCAGGGAGGGAGATCAATCATTAAAGGCATCTTCATTAATAAACTGGAAGGATGTGTATTAATTTTGGTATAAAAATGAATCTATGACCTAGTACAATTGAAGAAATTCATCAATGAAGTAGAAGTAAACAGCACTAAAACTTGGGTGAAAAAAAATCTGAGTAACAAATATCTTGTCATCTTGAGAAAAGCACAAATCAGGTGGCATTGTGATTCCTGTTACCAAAACACACATAAAATTATAGTGATCAAAGGACCATGGCACTGGCATAAACCTGGATACTTACAGTCAAAGAACATATAAGCAGATCACAGGACCACAGCTAACTAATGACCAAGAAACTGTCAAGTAGGCTTTCCAGAGACAGGACAATTGTCTCCATAAATGCTGCAGTGGAACTGGATCTCTGTGTGCAGAAGAAGCACATTACATCACTACTTTTCACAACCTACATAATGAACTCAAAAAGAATGGGATATTTAAACATAACACCTGCACCTAAAAACCACCAGAAGAAAACATTTTGTAGACATCAAAGTCTGTGAAGCTGGTATTGCACAAGAGGCAATAGAAGATGAGACAGACAGGGTCATATAAAACACACAAGTTTGATACAGTACAGGGAAAGACAGAAACAGCACCAGAAAAGGACATACAACCTGTTTGACAAATGATTAATACGCAGAACGTGCAACGAATTTCAAAATTTCAAGTACCATAAATATACATATTAAAAAAGGCACCAAACCTAAAGAAGGTACACAGATGAACAATAAGCAGATGAAAGAACTGTTAACATCAATGAAATAAAGAATCCCATGTGGAACCCACAGTGAGTGAGTTATCACCTCAGTCTAGGAGCATGGCTGGAATCTCCAGGTCAAAATCAACCTCATTCTACCTTAAAAAATAAAAAGTAAACTAAAAAGAAATATAAGGAAAGGGAAAAAGGAGCATATTGAAACTTTAATGAAGATTTAAGGTCATATAATTTCACATAAATTAGCAATATCACAATTTGGTACTTAGGAGAAAGACAGACAAAGATGGATTGATTCCTAATACTAGAGCCTGATCAATTTCAGTAGTGAAAAGAACTGAGATGAAACTTCTCTTTCTGTTTACTCACTTAAAATCTTTGTCATTGTATGTGCCTTATTCTAGGAAGGATCTTATATCAAGTACTGAGTGATTTGGTATGAGATGAAGGACTTTAATAACCTTATCAACTTGTATCTCTACAATATTCAATAGAAAGGTTGCTATGTAGACCCAACTACTCTAACAGGGTTATGAATAAGCCATATATCAAGAATGGGTCAAATGGTCTCCTGCTATCTTGATTTTTCAGTAGTAGTCTGTGATACTTATCTTCAAAATTGCCTTTTGTCTAGGATGCTGCATTCTTCCTGAGTACTTGGAAACATTACTCTTTGGGAGGAGAGAGTTAATGTGCTATTTCCATAGGTAGTCTTTCAAATTTTCAATTAAAGACAACTGTAACATAATATTTATAGCTTGAATATATATATATATTCTTAGTAGTCAGCTTTATGATGAGAGTGGAACAGTACTTTGATATTAAGGCACATAAATTATGAACCAAAGGCTGTGGAGCCTCCAGCTGGATCAGGCCCTCTGGATAAGTGAGACAATTGAATAGCTTGATCTGTTTGGGAGGCGAGGCATCCAGGCTGTGGGACCCATATCTGTCCTTAGTGCATGAGCTGGCTGTTTGGAACTTTGGGCTTACACAGGGACACTTTGCTCAGCCTAGAAGGAGGGGACTGGAGCTGCCTGTACTGAATCCATCAGGTTTAAATGAAACCCCAGGGGAGTCTTGGCCCTGGAGGAGATAGGAATGGAGGGGAGGGCATAGGGGGAAGGTGGGGGTGGGGATGGGAGGGGGAGGAGAGGGGAACCCATGGCTGATGTGTAAAATTAAAACACAAATATAATTTTAAAAAGATATGTAAAAACTTTTCTATTATACACTTGCTTATAACTTCACAAATCAACAGAACAATAACAAAAAATAGCTTGTTTAAAAATAAAAATGGAGTAACCTTATTTCATAATTTTTACAACAAATCCATGTTGCTCAGACTGGCCTCTTGTTTCTGTGTTCAAGCAACTCTCTAGTCTCTAAACTGAGGACCAGAAGTATAACACTTCATTTTAAAAAACAATTAAAAGAAATACAATTTGCATTTCCAAAATGCTTGCACCTCTCAGAATTTTCTTAATTTTAAAAATGTAGACTTGTGAAATAATTACCATGGCTTCAAAATAGGCTTTAATAATTTAGTATTTCAAAGAGAGCAAGTGGAAAGCATTGTAGACAATCCAATTGATATGATAAATGTGAAGTCCTCAATTTCTAAGCTCTATTTTCATTTATTCCTCCCACCCTTCCTCTGTCCTGGGATTCTTGATTCTGAAAGGAAAGTTAAAAGCTGATAGAATAAATAAGACTTGTTCAAAGGACATGATCTGTCTCCTGTGAAGAATACATAGTACCATCTGAATTTTAGATATATTTAGATAATAAAAAACTGAATTTATTCAACTGGTGTATAAACACATTATATTATAAAATATGCGATGTCTAGTATAACACAGAAACTTGATCAGTGTGTTTTAAATTTGGGTAGATCAGAAGAATGGAAATCATAACATCTGACTAAGATATTTGTAGATGTAAATAGTCTATGGCCTCTCTGAAAATCTACAATGGCATATAACCAGTCAAACTTACTATGTTCTCCTCAAAGTCTTTACCAAAAACAAATATGTATGAAGCATTTTTAATAGTAATGAATGGAAAAACAATCTGTTTATAGATAGTGAATGTCTTTCTGAAAACATTAGTTAACCCAGGCAGCCTATGCTAGTTCCAAAGGTTTATCTTAAATAAGTACATTCTACATTGTGAAAGAATGACCCCTAAAAGTAGCCAAGCAAGCATGTGATCCCCCCTTATTGTCCAAAATTTCCAGCAGAAAGTAGGCCTCATAACACATTTAAAACTCTCAGAAACGTGATTTTCCCATGTTACATGTCTACAAAGTCACATATCAGAAATGTTTCTAAGAACTTGGGACTGGATCTTGTTAGTTTGGGAGCATGAAGGGAGAAAAGAGCAAGTTCCATGCCTTGACGTATCCAGAACTGACATCATTTAAGCCAGTGCTATTTAAATACTTAATTGAAGACGGAGTAGTACCTGACTAGATGAGAGGCAAGGTGATGAGGTGAAAAGTGAGGAATTGTGGGATTGAAGGATGTAATGGGAGCATTACATCAAAGTAAAAAAAAAAAATGAAAATGTTAAAAAATGTAGCCCAGTAAAGAAACGCATCTCTACAGAGACCTCAATTCTGCTAACAAATGGGCATGCACAGACACAAGAATAAAATGCTGAGCTATTGAACGTTCCGACCACAGGAAGAAACTATGTCATAGCACATTTTTGTTGTTGTGAGAAGGTGCTGAGGGTAGCTCAAATTAAAATTTATTCATGTTTCTCTATGTCTTGCTGTACAAAATGAGAATATCAGAGCAAGTGTAAAAAGATATGGGGGAGATATAAGAAGACCTGGGAGTTGGCTCCTGATTACAATAAAGGGTGCCCAGTAAGAAAGTTAGCTGGTAATTTGAACAGCCTGCACCTGTGTCTAATCAACTTCCACAGCTGCTGCAGAGGACACACCATAACAGCAAGATGCAGTGGTCAGCCCGGATGCTCTGTGTCTTTGCAAAGCCTGTATGTGCAAATAATGAGCATGCTAAAAAATACTAATTCATAGCATAAATGAAAGCTATACTATCCTCATGATGATTGTCACATGCCAGCTGCTAAGGAAATGGATCCACTTGTTCTTATCAAAAATGTCCTTGTATGTTAAGTCAAAGTTACTCTAAAGACTTTAATGCAGCCATCTGCGAGGTGAGCACAAGTTGAAACAAAATCCAAATACAGTCATTACATAAAATTTTCAAAAAAAGTACATAATTATGTGATGATCATCCAAGAGGAAAAATGCTCTATATATGAGGAGTTACAGAGAAAAGCAAGTTGCTGAAAATAGAAATGACAGTGGAGAATTTTTAAAAATTAATTGTCTGAATAAAAAAGCAAGGATGAAATGAGGAAGGAAATGTTGAGAAACAATCACGAAAAAGAAGGGAAATTAAGGTAATAGTGAAAGGACAATCCCAATGAAACAAAAGGAGAATGAAGCCAGAAAGAGACAGAAAGAAAGAGAAAGTAAAAAAATCAAGATGGATAATTAAATGGAAATTAGATTGTGAATTGTAAAACTACACAATGTTTTGCAAATACTACCATTCCTATAAATTTGAATTGTGCCTGATTTAATGATGATGAAAGTTAAATTCCATGTCATGAAGTGAAATAATAGTTCCTATGGTTTAGTGATATAGAACTCAACAGAAAAATTCAATACAAGGGGCAGAAAGACAACACTACTGATAGAACCACAAAATTCTAATGGAAAAATAAAATGAAGAAATCATAAAATGAATAGGAGGAGTATATATAAAAACATAAATGTGATTTTAATAACTTAATCATGACAGAAGTAAACTATCAAATTCTTTGTTTATATAGTAAAGATGAAATATTATTTTTTCAGTTTTCACTCATATGATTAAGTTTTTAAAAAGTTCCTTTTATCAATGTAAAGGTAATGTTTTAAGAACATAAAATAAGACATGTTTTCTGGGATGAATTTGAGTATTTCCCCAAATAATATGTAAAATTGCTCAGTAACGGGGAAAATGAAAGCTTAAATCATGTGATTATATTTTAAAACATGAAAAATTGTTAAATATAAAAGATTAAATTCAAATAATTAGGAGTTACAATCCAAATTAATCATAAATAACTATTTACAAGGATATTCACAAAAATTGGCAGAACTAAACCATTTTAAATATTATAGATAATTTAAAAATATTTTTAAAGTAAAAATGAAAATGAATATGCAATTGCATAAAACTTTGGTAACAATAATTTTCCTAGATAAGATACATCTATATCTTTCCAGTTTGTATTTATTGGAAGGAGAACAAACCCATACTTAATGAGTTTTTCTTTATTATATTGTATTGTTAATGTGTTCAGGGGTACGAATCTGTGTTCAGATGACCCACAGAGGTCAGAATGTGGCTTTAACAGCTTAGTGCTGGAATTACAGGCAGGTGTGAGCCACTGATGTAGGGGGTGTAACCAGCTCTGTTCCTCTACAAGAGCAGAAAGCATTCATAATATCTGATGCAGCCCTCAAATCTACATAAGAATACTTAGAATGTTGTAATTTAGAGATTATACAGTAACAATGCACAGACACAGATGCAGTCATGCTATGAAAGGAAGGAGAAAATACAATCCTCTGTTATGATAGATCAACAAACAAAGGGGAAGCAGAAATTATTAAATTTAAGTATTTGGAGGGGCAATTAATTAAAAATTATGTCATGGAAGTAAATAATACATTTATGTTTAAATCCCAGGATACTAGAATTTGTTTTGCTTTAGTAAACAAAGACAGATTTCATTTGTTTCAATTAAAGCAAATTATATAATAAAGCTGTAAATTAACTGCAATTATTGTTAAAGACCTATATATTTGCAGGTACAAGCAAAATGATAGCTCTCCTTCATAAATCTAATTCCAAAACAGAAAACAAAACAGCAAATGAAATTTATTTAAAAACTATTTCCGATAAGAAATATACCCACCAGAATTTATGTCTTGAAGGTAAAACCCGAACTATAATCAGAAACGGTATTAGAGTCTTATATGTTTTCATTATACAACAGAAAAAGAAACTTTTAAGAGGAAAAATTGCATTTTTTATGTCATGATCTCTGGAAAATATGGTTTAATAAAAGATACAGGTTCAAAAAATTAATCAGGCAACAAATAAACCAGTTGTAAGAAATCAGAAACTATAGCTATCAAATATATCTTCAATTTGTTTTTGAAACAAGGATGAATATTTCTTGTGGAAACAAAAATGAATAAATAAGGATTTGTTGTTATTGTTGTCCATGTAAGAAATATACTAGGCATCAGTACTTTAAATGTGGTATCAAAGAGAAGGAAATGTTTTATAAGACCATGAATAGAAAAACTATAAATTTTATTGTATTTAAATTTTTTCAATTTAGAAATTACTCTCTCTCAAAAGCTAATCAACAGCAAGAGTTGTAGGGGTAATATCAATGTCAGTATATATATATATATATAATGTAAATATTTACAATTAATTTTTTTATAATTGTGTTAATAAAGAAGTCAAACAAATGAGTACAGATAATTTGCAGATAATGATAAAATCACTTTTCTAGCAATTCGCTTTAGCCACATATAATCATGATATTCTTTGAAATAAATATGTCTTTATCTTGTAAATAGATTTAAAAGTCAAGTAATGTTGACTGAAAGTTAAGAATCTTCATAACTCTGCCTTATTAATGGGTTTGTACAAATCACCTCTAAAGATGAGACATAGCTATGCAGTAAACTTTATTATTTGCTTTTGATAACATCCTCGTGAAAATAGGGAAAAATTCTCATAACATTGTAAAAAAGAAAAAAAAAACATTTTTGGCTAATGCAAAATGTCTTTGTTCTGTATAATTAGGATCACAGACACCTTCTGCACTTCTGCTTAAGGAAACAAAAATCTGCAACAGGAAAAAAGTCATAGTAAATTTTTTAAAAAGTATATAAGGTAAAGACATAGCTTTGAAAGACTTTTGGTTTGTGTTTCTTCCTTAAACTCCATTGGCAATGTACTGCCCAGTTTTCAGCTACAAAATTACCCTTGATTTTTTTCATTGTTTAAAAAAGTCTCATTATCCATATTGATTTATGATTATCTGTCAATTATGCTACTGATCCCTCAGCCCAGATTTTAACATTGAGACATGACTCAAATGCTTTCTGTATACTTGGGATATTAGATTAGAAAAGCATAGAGGAAGCTCAGCAATGGACTCAGTCTCTTCGATTATCATTTCTACTACTCTTAGGTCTTATCTAGCAAGATTCCCTGGTCTCTACTTTTTTTTTTCATTTCTCCTTTTTATTCTGTCTGGCCCAGCCAGAAGGTTTTCTTTAAAACTCTATATGTATTTTTTCCAACTTTGGGGAACCATAGTAGGTAGAAATATGCTGCATTATTTGAAGTAAGAATTGTATATGTTTTAGAAAGCCTGTGTGTTGCTACAAAACAAAACAAAACAAAAACCATGTGAACAAGACTGAATGTCCTCTCCCCTCTTTGGATGTTTCCTTATATCCTTTTATTCCCACCAACACTAGATTGTTGTGGGTTAGTATGAAATTATTTCAGATTTATTTTAAGATGCATAGTCATTCAAGATGTTCCCTTTCTGACTTCCATCCCCATTCAGCATAAATACTTTGAGATGAACAAATGTAGTATTGTGTTACCTTGTACTGTGTTTCCTATTTAAGCTTATATGACATAGAGTCAAAGTAGTGTGAATGTATGACGTCATTCTTTTTCATTTGATGTACAGACAATAATCATCTTTTGTTAAAAACTATGCTTTTTACTTTGAGCTGTATGTTCAGTGTTGCCTGAGATCAGCTGTTCTTTGGTGTGGGTTTATATTGAGACTGTATTTCATTGGTTCCCATGACATTCACATGTTCATAAGTTCACAACACATTGGACAATGAGTATTTTTAATACTTAAAGAAGGGGAATATATCATCTGTCTTTGCAATTTCCCTTTGATTATTCTTGGTCTTTTGTATTTTGGTAAGAAATTCAGAATTTTAAAATATGTCTTTAGGATTTTCCAAAATATGATTTCAGTTTTGATGTTATTGGATGCATAGATCAGGCTGGGAAAGCTGACATCTTGAAGTCTTCTAAACCAACTTACACTCTGTGCATTTATCTTGGCTGTATTTTGTGGCTTTGAGAAGTCTTAAGTACATTTGTCAGATTCATCCTAAGTGTTTCCTGTTTAAGTAATGTCATAAATGATAGTTTTAAATTTGTTTTGGTTGAACTTAGTTCAAAAAAATTATTTTGTTAAATAAAATATTGTTTGCTGTAAGTTTGCTCACTTATTTCAGTGGATACTTTACATATTGCCTGCCATTCTTTAAATTTTTTACATTGCAATTAGAACATAAAAATAATTCGACATCTCTCAGCTATTCCAGATTTATTTTATCTCTTTCTTCATCTTCTTCAATTAGCTAAACAGTCTCTTTAAAGTGAATGGAGTGGTGAGCCTGGGCATCTAATGCTGCCCCTGATCTTACACAGAAACTGCTCATTAGACCCTGATACATCATCTATAATCATTTTTATTACAGACTTTTCTGTCAGATTAAAGAAGTTTTCTTCTATCCTAGTTTCATAATAATTTTTCTTTTTTAATAGGAGATACATGTTGGATTTTGTCAACTGCTTAATTTGCATATGTAGAGGTGATTAGATGCCAATTACATGATGAGTTAGATGCATTGAGTTGATGATGATATCCCAACCAGCTACTCTACAGATAACATTCTCTTCATCATGATTACATATCTTTGAGTAAGTTTTGCTAATATCTATACAGAACTTTTACATTAATATACATAGGGTATATTCACCTCTAATTTTCTTTCCTTGAATTTGTCTCCTTCTGAGTATAGTGATATCTTCTTAGAATAGGTGGCGATATGTTTCTTCCTTTTCAGGTTTCTTTACAATTTTCTTCATTTTATGAACAATATGGATTTTTTCCTAATGTTTGGTAAAATTCACCAGTGATTCTATCTGTTCTTATATTTTTATCCATGGAAATAATTATAAATATATAATTTCTCTGAGAGATATAGGGATATTCAGGATAAGGAGAATTCTCCACTAGTTTTGGTAGTGTGGGCCTTTAATGGAAGTTATAAATTATATCCAAATTCTAAATCCACTGGAAAATAAACTTGTGCTGTTCTTGGGCCCTGTATGCGCTTAATATCTGCTGCAGTGATACTCATGTGGCAGATCAGATTTGTGGACTTGATTTAGCAGAAGATAGATCTGAATGACATTTTTCAATTGTGTTGATTTCTCAGAGTCAATCTCTGATTTCTCAGCTCTTTTTATGTTTCTGCTTTTAACCGGATGCATTTCAACTTTGCTCTTTATTAACAGTTTTCTCCTTCTTTTCAAGTTCTACCCCAACTTCCTATTAGAGGAGCTTAGCTACTGACTTGGGTCTTTTCTAAGAGATGGACCTTCTGTTGCACATTTTCCTCAGAGCACCAGATGTGACTTCATCGTCCTGGAGTCTCCAGTCAGGTTCTTCTTCCATATCTTCCTATAGTACACTTTTCACTACCTTGAAGGATTCAAAAGAACAACCATCTACAGCCACATATGTCCAAATATGTATATGTGTTATATGTGTATATAAATATATATAATTATATAATGTGTATATTATATATCTAATATAACATATATACACATTTGTATCCTACATATGCAAATATGCCTTATCACTCATAATATATTTTATAAAATAAATTACAATATACCATTTACATAGACATATATGTAAGTGTATATGAATATCGCACACATAGACATCTATTTTATATACATGCATAGTTTACATGTAATTGGGTAGATATGTATGTATGTAATGATTTGCACATATGATCTTACATATTTACATATTTTTAAAAACTTACAGGACAGATCCTAAACTAAGATTATTGATGAGTTACAGTAACAAACATCACCAAAAAGAGATGATGTCTGGGGAAGAACTTTGCAAACAGAATAGTGTGACAGAAATAGCTACTACTTGCTAAAGACATTCACTACAAACAGAAATTGCATAATGTTTGGTACCACCTGGCATCTTGGTATCACCCTGTGGAGTACAAAGAAAAGCATTATTTTATAACTAGAAGACTATTTTTAATAGATAAAGTTGGCATAGGCTACACAGTCTGTCCATGATTCTACAGCTAAATGTGGGGAGGCGATTGCTTGATCCTAGGTGCTTTAGACTTCAATGTATTTCTAGAGAAAAAGATGATTTCTCTTTTTAATTTGAGCCTCTCCATGTCACTCTATGGCATTTGTTCAAATTTGTTCAGATTTCATTACCTGTGAGCCGCAAACTCAATTGGGAGAAATCTTTCATCAAGACTTTAACCATATCTTCTCCATATAATAGGAGAAAATTCTACCATCCGTGAAAATTGCTTCCTCCAATAGAGCATATCCTCTGAAAAACTGTCTTCTTAGAGAGTGAAGAAAATTACAGGAGTGTCTGTGCCAGATTCCACTTTTTTTTTCCACTTTTTTTTTTAAACTGGAGGCTAGTTTCCTCCTGCATGGTTTCGTCCAGTGCATTCGAAACCATTTATTGCTTTATGGTTCCCTACTTGCTGTCTTTTGCAACTATCTAACCCAGCACTGAAAGCATGCACACTTATAGGTTCCCACCTCTTTCTATACTAGATTGGACCCATGAACAAAGGCAGAGTCCTAAACTCTAAGACACCTGAGCATTGCAGCCCCCTAGGGGTGGGTGGTGTCTTTCAGATCCTAAAATTAAGAACCCGAAAGGAAGATGTGTTGTCCTTACCCTGTTTGCCTATGCACATCACATCTTACACAGCATTCTCTATATCTGCAATACCATGATTGTGTAAATCAACACTTTTATTTTCATTACCTTCTAACATAAATGTCAGTTTTAAATTCATAGAAACCTTATGGTACTACTATTGAGCATATCAACTATACATTCAAAGTCTCTCTTAAATTCTTTTTCAATTTTTAATTTTGTAGCCTAGCTGGAATATTGGCAAGGTGAAGAAGCTGTGGCTTGTTCTGCTTCTCTGATCTTCCAGCATTCACCCCAATAACTGGCCTCAGGTTTGATTTTATTAAGAAGACCATTTAAGATTCCTGCTACAATGTATGGGGTTTTGAATGTGAATTCAGTGCCCATGGAGGCCAGAAGAGGGCAGGAACCCCCCTGAAGCTGAAGAAAGAAGAGGCACTCTGTATGGATGCTAGGAACCAAACCAAGGTCCTCTGCAAGAGTAGCACATGTTCTTAACTGTTGTATAGTATATCCATCCCCTGCAGTTTTGATGCCACTTTAAAAAAACACATGCACACAAAAATCTCCCATTTTTGAGAAAGTCAAAGTTCACTTAAGAAGTAGCAGCCAATCTGTGTATGGATTTTACCTCTAATTTTAGATATATCATCTAATTCAGAGATCTAAGCTTGCTAGTTAGTATCCCTCCTTAGCTACATATGGACAGTCTACTTAGTTTCTGTGAAAACAAATTATGGGTAGTACAATGGTGCTAATTGGAGTTTCTGTGGGAGACATCCTGCGAGAGGCGGGAGCACTGTTGATTATCATGAAGGAAGGGTAGGAATTGATGTAGAGACTGAGGATGGAAGCCATGGGTGTGTCTCAATGATGTTCAGATACCACCCAGTATCATCAGTTATCTGAACTGAACTTTCAAAAGTGTTGAGGCTACGAAACTCTTTACTTTGTTGTTGTGGTTGCTTGAAGAAAGAAGGCTGACCACCTCCTGAAAAAACACAGATATTATTCCTGAAAGAACATCTTCCTAGTCCTCATTTTCTACACACTTACCTGAGCCTACCCAGCTGTGCCAGATGCTACTCTTTTCTCTGGAATGCACAGGTAAAAGTGACATAGGAACAAAGAATCTAAATGAACCTTCAACAACGTCCTGGTTCTGTCACTACTTTTGATCACAGCACTGTATTTGTTAAACTCGAGTGGGCAGCATGTGAGTGACCAAAGCTGCATTCTCCAGTGTAATCCTAAATCAGTTAATACTTCTGAATGACAAGTGAAGCTTCCTAGCCAAAGCTCTTATCCTTGTCCTGTGCAATGCAAAGAAAAATAGTGTCTTCACAAACACTCTGCAAGCCCTTGTTTTCCAGAGATAAAGTAACTAACTATTCTAATTTATTTTCAATTACTGTTGCATGCACCATTTGTGATACTCACCTTTCTTGAACATCAATGTATGGGTGTTGGCCTACACCAGATGATATACTGTGGTCAAATTTAAACTGGGTAACACCCCCCCCCCCCGGTCATTTATCTTAAACTCACAAGATATTTGAATGTTCTTCTTCATACCACCTCAGATTTGAAAACAAACATAAAGTCAGTAAGGGATAAAAATAATTTTCTTCTGTAGTTTAGAGACATTTAAGAATAACTTCAATTGGGAACTGTCACTGGACCTTCTAATTGCTGTCTCTTCCTACAGAAGAGGCTTGCTATTGCTTTTAAGCACATTCATCATTGCAAACATTCTATGTTCTTAACTCAAATTACCCAAATTATCCACATAATGTTTTTCCTCCTCAGAACTACCACAGAAATTTGAGGGGATGTTGCTGAGTACCTCAGGACTTATAATTATCAACATGACTTTGACACATTGATGAATGATATTTTAAAAAATAACTGGATATTAATCTAGTGATTTGTATGGATCACTACTTAGTAAACAAAATAAGTAGTCCATTATTATTTATTAAGCCAAATAGCATAATTTGAAAGACAGTTGGAATTAATATTTGGCATATTATTGTTATGGCTGCAATGGGCACATCATAAAATACAACTGTATAAATTTATAGAAAATAGATTATAAATCATACAAATACAGATAATATTGAAAAAGAAAAACATTTAGGTTGTATTAAAGATAAAAAATAGAATATTTTCCAATATGTTTCAGATGAGTATATTTTACTCATGAACAATTCACATAAGCAGAAATTTTATTATATTATAGAAGATAGATTTAGAATGTGTTATTTCACTCTACATTGTTCTAAAAAGACAATTCCAATAAATAATATCAAAGATGACTTATTATTATTGACTTAATATTTCTACAGTTCACACATCTGAGTAAATTCAAATCTTCCCTTGCATCCTGCTAGAAAATTATTTTTTGAGTTAAAAAAAGGCTACATCTTTCTTTACTGTTATGGGAATATGTGAGGCATACTATATGAACTAAATCTAAATTCATATAGATAAACAGGATTGAAATTAGTATAGGTAGAATAATGCTGTTTGCAAAGAAAAATATTTATTAAAATATTCACAGAGATTATCCAGGGTAGTACACAATGGCATATGCTCAATTATTTATTGCTAGTATTTGTTTTTCCAGATTGTCTCTCAAAGATTTGAGAAACATCATTGTGGAAATAAATATATTAATAAAATGTTAATATATGCTTATGAATAGCTACTTAAAATGTTAAAGTTACTAATAAAACATTAAAACTGTGATTAAATGGAAAAGGAGTTTGAAGAACTACAGAAAATGCTTGACAGTGTGAACTGATCTGAGCTAATGATTTGCATGGCAAAAGAATGTTTTAAAGAAACCAACCATGAATCTATTAAGTAAAAGTAAAATGAATATTTATTTAAGATTTTCTAGAGAGAACCTCCTTATAATACAAAAAAGACACCAGTAAAATAAATTTTAGAATAATTTATAAGAAAGTAAATTTGTGATTATACAATCAAATATGATTTATAATAATAAAAACAAATGTTCTCTGAAGAAACAATTCAGGTGTTTATAAAGTTAAAAGATTAGTGAAATATTGAACAGTTTATGAGAGTCAGTAAAATTATGAACAAGCAAAGAAAAGGAATATATAATAAAGTAATTAGAAAATACAGAGCACACACAAAAGGAGAAATTATGTATGTCATTAGTGAGCACAGTGGTAAATGGCAAAAGAACAAGAGGTAGATTTGATTATAACTGAAACAGACACCCTCAAATAAAAACCATAGTTATGAAATGAGATGAAATATAACTATACATTGTAAATAATTAAATATATTAGCATAAACATATGTTCAAAGATTATCCTAGATTTTCTTATTCCAAATAATTAACAAAAACATTTGCAACCTCAGTAAATTGAAATAGTATTATACACTAACATCCTGCTTATGTGAGTGCTCACTGGCATACAAAAATTCATTTAATATAGTCAATGACATGCACTATTTCAATTGCTACATTAGTTATATGTTTCCTGAATATGTATATATACATATATATATGTATATGTGTGTATATATATATATATATATATATATATATATATATATATATATCCAATAGAAAACCCTTATACAAGGTGTAAGAAGGTATATTTGTGTGTGTGTGTGTGTGTATGTGTGTGTGTGTATGTGTGTGTGTGTTAAAAATGGCCACAACAAAAGTCCATGAACCCTAGGGCAACTGCTTACTTTAACCCTTAATTCACTAAATACTACAATCTTTCAAGACAAATTTTACAAAGCTACTGTTAAAGAATGTTTTTATTTAAAAAGTAATAACAAAAAAGGAACACAATTTGAAAAGTATAATTATCTCTCTCTCAGATAGGATTTTAAGCTCCTACTGAGTCAAGACAAGGCATGAATTACTAGAGTTAGAGATCATGTGTACTAATTTTGCATGGGTGAATTGGACTCAAGTAGGAATGGCAGATATTAAAGAACACATTATTTGTCCTGGCTGTGTATTATCTTGGCCACACAAGGTTTTTAAGTGAGGTTTGGAGGTGGAAATTAATTAGGAAGAGTTGAGTAACATTCTACAACTAGGTTTATGAAAGGTGTGAAAAAAGGAAGAAGACAAATGAGGTGGAGATAACAAAGACAGCCTAGCCCCTGGACTTCTTTGGTGAAGTCCTGGGAGAAGAGGAAGAGCTGTGAGAGTGTGACCATTATTCAACGTTCTGTGGAAGAAAAGAGGATAGAGATGTGGGAGAATGGGAGAAGGAGAGAGAGAGACAGAGACAGAGAGAGAGAGACAGAGAGAGAGAGAGACAGAGAGACAGAGAGACAGAGAGAGACAGAGACAGAGACAGAGACAGAGAAGAAAGTGATGATTATTTCATAAGGAAAATATTCTATTATACTCATGTAGAAAATATTTGAGCTTACAAAAAGATGTGTGAAGAAACTGAAACTATCATATACTGAAAAGTCTAAAGAAAGGAGCATTGAAAAAGGAAGAAAAGTCCTGGAGTTTAATATTGCTGAATTATTAAAGTAAGGCACAGAATCAAATGTTATTATGGTACTGGTAATGAAGCCAGTGGCAAACTTAGCAAAAAGGGCTTCTATGATTGACAAACTGCGTTCACAGATTGTCTCAGGCTAAAGTTGGAAAGGGTGGGGTAGGATAAGAATGGAATAGAAGAGGATTTCAGTTTAAGGAAAGCGTTTGATATTGATTATTAGCAATAAAACCAAAGTATGTTTAAAAATACACAGAAATGATACACCTTTATGTTATCAAATGATAGGTCATGAGTCAAATCCAGTCTGTAAATAAGCTTTGCTGGTCAACAGATGTCTGCATCCTTTACAGAGTGTCTACATTTTTTTCATGCTATATTGATTATGAAATAGCCACATTGGTGTAGAAGAAATAGACTGTCCCAATATGAAATCCTTTGACTCTATACAAAAGAGCATAATAACTAATACAAAAGATAAAATACTTCTTTGTATAACAAACCAGAAAGACAGAAGAATTCCTACATACTCTGGTACTGTTAAACTTAGGAAAGTAGGACATATAAATAATTCACTTTAAATAGGATATAAATGCCCTCAAGATTATTTTACAAATCTATACATTTACAAATCTATAAATATGAAAACCATTAGTGATTATGGCAAGAATCAATTCATGAGACTATACAAAACCATGATTAGAGGAATATATCACCTTAAAGACAAAAATATACGTAATGGTCCAACAACTTTATTCTGAGTTATAAATGAAAAGATTTAAGGAGTTAACAATCCTCCTTTATATTTTGTAACACAGTCAACCTTACAGAGCACATGACATGATTACAGACATTTAAGAGCAAAAATGATTCAAACAGGTTGTTGTATACTCTGCATTTTCAAAGTCATGAGGAATTTACTAGGAAACTATAATACAAAATTTTGATTCAAGGAAGGTCAAGAAATTTAAATCAATACTAAAATAGGTAATATTTTCTCAACAAAATAAAAAAGGGCATCTATATTTACAAATTTATGGAAATTTTATACATTCAAGGAAAATTAGTTTTTGTACTATTTTAACCACTTTATCAAATGATGAATTACTAAATATAAGTCACTGATAAGGAAAGTCATATGAAGCCCTTCATTAAAGAAGAAATGAGCTGGGCAGTGGTGGCGCATGCCTTTAATCCAAGCCCTCGGGAGGCAGTGGCAAGCGGGTCTCTGAGTTTGAGGCCAGCCTGGTCTACAGAGTGAGTTCCAGGATAGGCTCAAAGGCAAAGAAACACTGTGTCTCTAAAACAAACAAACAAACAAACAAACAAACAAACAAACCAAATAAAGAAAGAAAGAAAAAAGAAATGGAGACTGCTGATGAGGTTGCTCAGTGGGGTGTAGTGCTGGCTGCTATGTCTGGTGACCTGAGTTCAATCCCAGGGACCCACATGGTAGGAGAGAAACTATTCCTGCAAGTTGTCCTCTGACCTGAACGTATCTGCTGTGGAACACAGATACATACACATACCCACCCCCCACACACACACGCCCCCCCACACACACATGCACACGCACCCACACGCACACCAAAGGAGAAGTAAAAACTTCCACTAAATCTCAAAGAGTGCTTATCTGGAAAGGAATTACATAAAATATTAAATTTACTATAGGAATTCAAATATTTGCATGAGAAATTAAATTCATAATTTATAAAATATACACCTAAATATGTATAAAATAAGCCCCTCAAAAACAAAAACTATAATGCTAAAAATATCCATTGCATTTGGTGTCAATATTTATATATTTGTTTTATAAAAATATTTCTATATTTGTCATAAGAAGAATTGGACTAAAAGAGTGCCTGTCTATTATTGCAAAATAACATGTCACCTTATATGATTGCACACCAATGTAGATAAAAAATATATTCTTTGTTGAGCTAAATTAGGCTATACAGCAGTAAATGAACATAGTGAGTTAAAAGAGTACATGGATTTGGGAAGGGAGTAATGAGGAAGAGGACTGGAGGAGTTAAAAAGGATAGAGCAAGGGGTGAATTTGATCAATAAATATATGAAATCTTCAAACAATAAATACAAAATTTAAATATGGGCAAATAAAATATTTTATCAAAATAAAGAGCAAAATGTTTCAATGTATATTATCTTAATTTAATATTATTCTAGAAGATTTAGGTGATAGAACATGCAAATAGTAAGAAACATAGTTTTTATTTTCATATCTTCTATTTAAATTTTTGAACTAGAAATGTTAAAATCATGTAATAAAGCTAACAATATGAATTGATATTGTAATATCTATATTGGCATTTTAGAGTGATTTCAGGCAGCTGCTGTTGAGGTTAGAAGAGGCTGATCACAATGGAGCCTTGCACCACTGTCATGTCATCCACAATGATTACTTCACACAATTAGTGATTTCTGTTACTTCAAAAAGATTTCACTGACTCACATAATTGTAGCTAAATTGAGTGTGTGTGCATGTATGTGTGTGTGTATTTTCAAGAGAAAAATACAGAAATATGCCTCAATTGTACATATCAAAATAGAAATAAGAAAGTTTTTATGAAGTTTATGTTGAATATAGTTGTTATAGAAAGGACACACTTTCATTCATGAACAGTAAATCTGTATTAGAGTTTAGAAATATGCTTCTGATACACTTCAGAAGGAACAGAGACAACTGTCAAAATACAAAATGGTCTGAAATTCGTGAATGCTTCCATGTCCATGTCTAAATTAAAGATTCCGGGGAAAATATAACTCTTTAAGGAGAAAAATAAGTTAGTCTCTATTTTCCATTCTGTGCTAAAATAAGTTCTGAAGAGATTAAAGTTGAACTATAAAACTGAACATGTACACAAAATGATCAAAACCTAATGAGTGCCTGTTACATCCACGATAGGAATTTCTATTAAAAGAAAAAACAAAAAACAAAAAACAAAAAACTGCTGTAATGGTTAGACTTGATGGCTGTACAGATAGTATATTACAAATAACCAATAGAAAAACATGTAAGAATAAAACCTATTACATCAAATGCAACGACTCAAACAAAACAACTCAAACCAGGGGTGTTGATGCCCATGTGCAATTCCAGTGTTTGGAAGGTAGAGGCAAGAGAATCAGGAGTTCAAGGTTACATAAGCAGTTTGAGGCCAGTTTGAGCTACAGATAGATCCTGTATTAAAAGACAGAATAAAAACAAAACCCAAAACATCAAGTAGCCAGCAAAACAAGACTCTCAGATTGTTACAACAGACACTAAAGTTGGTGTGCATGCAGAAAAGTGGAAATGCTGATGAATCATGTGGACACATAAAAAAACCATGTATATAGTTTAAAGTAACTTGGAAAAACAAGACAAAGGTTATTTTACTTTGTTCCTTTGGATCACGTATTTGCATGAGGAGGTTCTTGAAGAAATAGTTGTGAGCAGGATCCAGTATGTACATAGGTAAATATGTGCATGTGGGTACAAGATAACATGTGGAAAAGAAAGTAAGAAAAGGAGATAGAAGGTGATATAGAAGGATGGAATGCAGGTAATGGATCCAAGTCATGAAGGAAGATGTAAAATCAATGTTTTTTAGGTTTTTTTTTTTTGCCTAGTTCTAAATCTGTTTTGGATTTTTTTTCCTATTCAGTGGTGGGTAACTTCATGGAATATACATGATAATGAAAGTGTAAAATCCAAATGTGAAATTCCACTGTTTTGGGTTTATTTGTTTTTGTTTGTGTTTTTGCACAGGGAACGCACAAAGACCTTTCTCCCCCTGCCCCAACTCAAACAGGTGTTTGAGCTTAAAGGCATGTGCCACTAGGCCCATCTTCCTTATGTTTTAATTTGCAAGTTCTCTACAGTAGAGTTTTAATTATGAAACAGAACTAGTTATGAAGTGTGAACCTTCATAATTGTTTGACAAAAGGAAAAGTTTAAGGAAAATATGAAGTATCCTATCAATGCCATGGAATAAAACATACTTAGTAAATATTTATTTTTATCATAAAATGAGGATTTTAAAGAATCTGCTTAGTTTCTTTTAATATCTAGATTGCAGTATCTTAGTATCAGGTTTATATTATTTATGACCCACATCTATACTCATCCACCTGTGTTATGATATGTTAAAAGCAAATATGTTAATTTCCCAAGGATTTTCTTCTGCACTAACATTTTAAGAGTTTCGCTTAATATTTTAATAATTTTGTCTTTCAACACTTAAAATAGTTATAAATATTAATGTATTAAAGTTATAACAGGAAATAAATAAAACTTTGAAGTCAAACTATAGAATTTGTTTTTATGTTTAGATAATTATATCAGATATAGAAGTACTAATATTAATCCACCAATTGTTTAGTAGGAATCACACATATATATTCTAATACCATCATATAATAAAATGGGAATATTTTCTTATGTAATTAATCATTGCATTTCAATGAAGTTTAAGAGGAACATTCAATGAGAATATAAACAGATATTCTAATAATCCTAGTCCATCGTTGAATCCAGAGGCTGATCATACACAAATTCCTGAGGAAAATGTTATGCTCCAGATGAAGGGGAATATAATGGGATACTGATTTAAAGTGAGGTTTACAACATGTCATTTGAAAAGAGACACAACACTTGTGACCAGGGATGTTTAATTTGATTTTGAATTGCAAATGTGCAAATTTTATATTCCTTTGCCTTTAAAGTTCTAATTTGGGATCTAATTATGTTTTCGTTTTTTAAAATAACAATTAAAAGGAAAATAAATTTGGATCTTAGTAGCAAAGTCTGTGTCACAAGGTGGACAGAAAAAAATGAGGCCATGAAAATAAGGTTGAGGCAAATAGTGCTAAGAGGGTGTTGTCTGTGATTTATAATTTACAGTAGGAACAGCTGTCAGCCAACTGTTACCTGTAAGTACATTAGGACCAAAGGCATTATGGGAGGCACAGGCATGGGCCCATCACTCCATCACCATATACATAGTGGCAGCGTTACCATAAGGATAGGAAAACAAAGGACACAGAGAGCCTGACTAAAGGAAGGGCAGCTAAAGGATTATAGTGTCCCTAGGAGAGAATAATAGGCAGCCTGTTAAATAGTTTGTATAAACAGAGGAGTTATAGAATAAGTTAACTGAAGTCTAGCTGAAACGTCTTAAAGAGAATTACATTTGAATAGTCATTCCCCAGGTCTGATCCAGTTTATTAACCTAAAACCCACAAAGAATGAACATCGGACCCACTTGAGGAAGAATACTGCTACCCTCCCCAAGTTCATATTATTTAACTGTCTGTTTTTCCTCAAGACATTTGTGAAAAGATCTGCCAGAACTTGTCAAGGTGACTGTTGAGGAATGATAAGTGATCACACCATTGGTTATTTTTGAACATGGTCTCTGATGGTAATTCCTGGAAATCTAGGATGCAGGATCAATGTGACTTGCAGAGTGAGGAATCAGGAGCTAATGTCCATCTAACAGTGGGTCCCTCACCACATTACATGATTATGACCCTAGTTACAGATCACCAGATTAAAGTATCATGTGGACATCCCCATGTTGGGGTGATTCAGCATGTTCAGTCTTACAGCAAACCAATTGTTAAACCTACTAAAATTAACATACTTTCTTCTTACCCTTCCTTCCTCCCTCCCTCCCTCTCTCCTCCTCCCTTCCTTTCTTTCTTCTGTTATTCCTTCTTTTCTTCTTTCATAACAAGTATCTCATGTTCACAGACTGACCTCAAATTCATAAACAGCTACAGATGACTTTGAACTTCTGATTCCCTGCCTCCACCTCTGGTGTACTGCCCTAAATCTGGCTACTGGAGACGATTGAATGGAGGGCTTTGTACATGCTAGGTGAGTACTCTACCAATGGAGCTCCTTTCTCAGCCCATAAAGTTATTTTTATTTGTCTGCTACATCTGTGTTTTGTTTGTATTTGTTAAGGACCCTGACTACCAGTCCTTAATACTTTGCCCCTTAGTTAATAACATTCACTGTTACATATTCCTTGGGGAAAGCTAAATGTGTTATTTTACTTTACACTACATAAGATTTATGGGACAAAAGTAAAAATTAGGTAATAGATGTTTCAATAAAAGAATTTGGGTTATAGCCAATAAATATAAATATCCACAAATATAAAATCTGACATACATATGTATCATTTATAGAGATGGGTACAGGGTGGATAGATAACATAGATACATAGATAGCCATGTTCCACATATCAGTGTTTCAGTCACCAAAGGACTATTTATATAAGGAATACTGTACAGTAATAAATTCCTTTTTGACAATGAAGCTACCCTAGTTTGTCTTCACATGCACTATCATGTTTAAACCATGAACCAAATTTTCATTAAGAAACAGTTCTTAGCCCTTCATTTCTTGTTCCTTATGCATGATGTGGACACTACATTAAATTCTTACTTGTCTGTGTAAGAGAAGAAGTTATAGGCCAAGTTAAATGAAATCTTACTGACGTTATGTAGATATATACAACAGAAGTAGTGCATCACATCTTCTTTAAATTAGTAAGTTTTTAAACCACAAGCCATAGCCTATATTTTGCTGAAAATTCCCATATTGAGGATACAAACATATGGGGGAGCTAGAAGCACTTTTGGTTTAAAAAAACAATTAACTGAGTATCAATAGTTGATGAGACTTGGGATTTAGAGTCATGTTTCTAATACATTTCTTTTTTATGGCTAGTACCAATGAAAGAATTATAAATATTACTTTCTTAGAAAGGTAAATAAAAGTCTTAGCCAATGGGATATTTTAAAAATCTTAAGTTATTATTAAGTATTACTGTACCTGTATGCAAACTAAATTAGAGCTCCCTCAGGGGCCAGAAAGATGAGGTTTATTATTCAGATTAGAAGAAACATAAGCAGAATACTTGCTTCTAAATCATGTACATTATTGGCATCATTATAACTAATAATAACAAGGAAAATAATGCATCCAGATTGGATATTGCATTTTTCAGTAGACAGCAAGGCTTCTACTTAATAATCATTTATATTTACAGTGAAGGAGTGAAGAGTTTTCAAACAGTATCTCATTAATCATGTCAGCCAGTTACTTGGAAAGATATTATCCCAGTTCAATAGATAGAAAAATTATATCATGGAAAGGTCAGTTACATATTTACTTGTCCAATCCTGGCAAAGCAAAGGGAGTCAGTTTCAAATACATGACCACTTTTAACCCTTTGATCTAACCACTGGACCAGTGTAAGACTGGTCCGTGTAGTAGGTAGCTGTCAACGTAAAACAGCCCATGGCTGACCTCTCTGCTCTTACTTCTACAGATCTATAAACACAGAAAGAAATATCAATTTTTTTCTATCACATCAACAAAAGGGAAGATGTAGGAATTATTAATTTCCATTTCCTTTTCTTTCTGTCTTTTGTAAATTGTTGCCAGTTGTTGGTGCCAAAACTGCACAGATCAAACTGTTTATTAGTGACATCATTATAATATGAAAAGATGAATTTGAGAGTTTTCATTGAACATGAGTACATTTAACACATTTGTTAAGTCAGTGAGGAAAGCAATAAATGAACTTTTTAACAGTTTTCAACACTTCAAACATGATACAGTAATGCTGATTTGAGAAAGAAGAGAGGAAGGAGAAAATAAGACATTAAAATATTATTCTTTTTATTTTATTTCAAACTGATTTGTCTAATAACTTTACATTATAAAAACAAGCAAGTAAACAAGACTGTTACTCCTTTAAGGTGAAAGAAGACAGTGAAAATAAATCAGTGGCAATTGCCTTCCCTGAATAATGATAACTAGTATTATGTAAGTAATATTGACATGGTTGAACTTTCAACTTCAACATCCCCCTAATGAAATAACGGATAACTCTCTATACTTCTATATGCAATATGTATTTTACTGAGAATCTAAAGAAATAGCTCTCTTAAGCAACTAGTTTATATTCCCTTGATTTGAATAAAAACATTTGTTCATCTTTAATTCAGTAAGATTTGAAGATCCCAAACATTGAAATATTATGTAGAAGTGAGCATTATAATTTTTTGTAGAATTTTAAAGCTATAGGTATTTTCTCTTTTCATGTGATTATAGGGACAGGACAATTAAAGGAAAGCAAAGTAAGAATTAATAAGATGGCCTTCATGTCTAGGGTTAATGAGTATATCTTTGCCACTTGCCCTGACATCTGGAAAAGGAGAGAAGGAAGAAAACTGTGTTAAAGCATAAGAAATGCCTCTTACAAGGTGGTAGTGAGCAGTATTTATATTTCAGACTAATGTGGAACAGAGAACAACAACCAAAGTACATCAAAGGTACTCCCATGACTTAGAATTATATTTAATATGTTCCTGTAATACTTACAATGAAGACAAATCCCATAAACTCAGCAAGTTAGTAAAGAACTAGTTATACATATTCAAAAGAAAAATTGGCACTATTCTAATATAGGCATATATATTATGTTTCAGCAACATGTATACAAGAGTATAAATACTTAAGTATATATGGATCATTAAAGAGAGTATTTCAGAATTATGTTGATGCTTATATTGAAGAACATCATTTATATCCTACTAAAATATTCCCATGTATAAAATAATGCCATAAAATGAAACCACTGTATTATGTGTTGAAAATTCATTATTTGGGGTTTGTCTTCAAAGTTTTCCCTTTAGTCATGTTTATATATAGTTTTTGGATAATTTATGTCTAAATAGTTTTTAAATTTACAGTATTTTCATAACTTTTAAAACAGTTTATCAGCTTTGTTCTTACTTCACTTCTAAATTTTATGTTGATAAATACTGCAACAGGGCCAATGAGATGCCTCAGTGGGCAAAAGCACTCACACCAAGCCTGAAGACCTGGCCTGATTCCTCAGTCCTACATAATGGGAGAAGAGGACCAACTCCTGGAAATCATTATCTGGACTCCACATAAGTAAAAGTACTGTTAAAAAAAAATCCTAATGCATATGATGCAATAAAACATTTTTCTTCAAAAGAGTAATCTCTCAACTGTAGAATTTATTTCTGTGTGGTGAAACATTTTAAAATTTTAGCAGGGTTTTAAGTGTGAATTGGGTACAATGTAGAAACTACTCATTTGAAAACCAGTGATTTTGATACCATTGAGAATACTGTGATTTTTATCAACCTTCCTCAACCCTCCCTAACATTTCAATGGCTTCTGGAGAGCATGAGAAAAATAGCCTCACAATTTCTCTCCCATTTAAGAATATTGAGATTTTATTAAACTGACTGGATGAATTATGACTCTTCTAGTACTGTAGAAAGCAATTTTAATTTTTAAAAGGTATTCAACATCACTTCACATATTTTCCTAACCAAAAGAAATATTAATGTTTCATAATCCCCAGTGCTTGGTAACACACAAGATGCCACACTATCCTTGATTTACTGAATCACAGAACTCCAGAGACATGAGCAGTCAGATGAGTCACCAATGCTGATGTTGCCAAACAACCTCTAAAGCACACTGTTGTCTATGAAGGAAAATTTGAGGATAGAGATGATATACTTCACCCAAAAAGAAAAAAATCAGCACTAAGAAAAAAATGGAATTATGTAATTTAGTGTATTAAACGAAATCTATATATTCTTAAGTCCTTAGACTCCTCAGCTTGGATCAGAGCACAACCCATGCTTCAAACCATGTCTTCAGATGCTGTTTCTAGCGAATTATAGAAAAGAACTGAACCATTTTAGTCAGGTAAAAAAATCTTTCCTGAATTTGTCATGTCAGTTCTTGTTGGCAGCTGTCACTTCTCACAAGTACCAGTTCAAATTCTAATAAAAACACCATTCACAAAGAGATTTTAATTGGATCAAGTCAGACAATCGATATTTTTAAAAGGTATCATACTTTTCAGTGCTTTCAAAGTAAGTAGCTACTTGGCAGAATGTAAGACACAAGCACAGGTATATATACCTGGATGTTTGGATGCTCATCATGCCAGTGTGTGGTATATAAATTTTCTCCCAAATGGGAGGATTATATGACCACTCACCTAGAAGCTGATTTTTAATAATTCAACATGCTCTTTCTTGTTCCTTTCCTCATAGCCAAAGGAATAAAAATAGCTTGGTTTCTCCTGTATGTCTCAAATTTCTGGACTTAATTCTGTACATGAATGCAGAGATTTTACAAAATTTACTGGATTGAAGATCGCTTTGACTTGGTTAACCCTATGATAGTGGAATACAATATGAGTTATAAGTAAAAGAAAAAGAATTAGTTAATTCCTTATCACAATAAAATGCCAATATATCATAGAGATTCAAATTTGACTTCATTAAATGCTTTTATAAAAATAGATTGTGATTACCTTAAAAACAGTATTTCTAACAAACATTACTAATTCTGACACCATATTATTTTCATTGATATTGAAAATAGTCATTAACTCTAATGTAACATATATTTCCCATTTTCTCCCATATCACCTGTCTTCTACAAAGGTGTATATATCTATAAAAAGACATATGAATATACTGATGCTTACATGTACAATTCTTATATAAACACACATATACATAAATATTCTGTATATGACTACATAATATATAGCTCCAATTATAATAGTTCACCCTGACATAATTTAATTCATCAAAATAAGAGTTGTATATTCTATAACTATTTCAGTAAATGGTTAATGAGACAATAACACTGGCCAAGTTCACCTAAGAACCCTCTTTCAATATGTTTAAAAACTTCCTGTTCTTGGAAATCAATTAAGCAACCTACAAAAAGCCAACTTCTAAAGTGCCAAAAGAAGATAACATTACTTCTTAAGTCAATAGTTTGCATTGACCTAATACAGTCAATTATGTCTATACAAATTGTTAGTTGTAGCCTATACCATCTTGCTGCACAGTCATGAAAGACAAGAATAGTCTGTGTTATACACTTATTTTAAAATGTGTAATTAAAATAACAAAAATGTGGAAAATACACAGTTAAGTTGTCATATATACTGACATTCTCCTTAATGGTAGCACTGTTAGCTTTAAGATAAACTTTTAGGACTTCACATTTGAAGCACTTTACATGAAGAATCTTAGATACTTTTTTCATTATCTTTCATGCTTCAACAATGGCACTACTTTAAAATGTGAAAGACAACCTAGAAATTATTTCCATTTTCCTTCATTCAAATAGGCTAATTTTGTAAATGTCGTTATTTCTATCAGTTGATAAAGCAACCTTAGAAGAACCAGATATTGGAAGTTTTGTTCTTTACAAAACCTAGGGGTGAAATGGTATAAAGAATGATGCATATGCAATCATCATCTCTGTGATATGATTAATGAAAAGAAGTTGCATAAGATTTCACAAGCTAGTTTGGAAAGTAAGGATTGAGGGTGCCTCTAGTGTTAATAACATCTTCCTAAGTTTTAGGTGAATGTCATTAGCTTTGAGTTCATTTTGTTTAGTCCTTCCAAAGACAGGCAGATTAGATGATCTCTAATCAAGCACACTGATTTACTCAAGATGGTGACAGATATGTGTAAGCTTCCCATATTTATTCTATTAATCATATTAATCACTCACATCTATCTACTGAATTCTTCTTTTATAGATGTGAGAAATGTTTACTGGTTATTCAATTAAAATATTGTTTCCTAAATTATTAGTCTGATTTTTGCATATGAATTGTTCAAAACTGCCCCTTGAAAAACACACAGGGAAACATTGAATTTGAAGATGGTATTTTCTGGTGGTATTCTCATAGTTCCCATCTTAGTGAGAGAGCATAACAGTTTCATGTTACCATTAACCAGACTAAGTGGGTATTTCAGTTATGTATAGTTTATGACAACTAAATGTATCACAGATTAGTTGAATGAATCTTCCATTGAATTCCTTCTTTTTCAAGGCATTGTCTTAGAAATTTAACAATCACTGCAATGTGTTCTAGTGGAATCCTTACTGCTTTGATAGTTTCTTATTATGTCTTTTTATAACACAAAATGTACTATAAACATACAAATAATTGTTCAGAGTCTATACTGCTGATATTATGAATTATGTAAAAATACCAGACTCAAGACAGAATAGAGTAACTGCTAAAATATCAATTTGGGAAAACAGTTGCCTCATTTCCTGGCTCTGTTTCATTGAGTACCTTTCTTTAAAGGACATTCTCTTAAAAGCAGAACGTTTTGTGACAAAGAGGAGATGCTAAGGAACTCTGTAATTAATTCCCATTTCCTAATTAAAAAATCCATCTATTACTCTAATATCTGAATATACTATCCAAAGTAGTAGTGATGTCTGCATTATTGGGATATACTTAAGTTTCTGAATAAAGTGATGCTTTCTAAAGTTTAACTTTCTTAAGTTTTTTTTTTCCTTAGCCTATATCTTCCAAGTTCCAGAACAAAGAATTTTCTCATCCCTAGTAGCTGCTACTTGACTCAACAGTATCATTACAATGTTTTATATGCTACTTGCTGACTGATGTTTCAATAATCAATTTTGCCAGTTCACTTTCATAGCTACACAGTCCTCTGCTCAGAAAATATGGTATTCTGTGTTTTCAATTACATTTTTATGAGATAAAAGATCTTTTATTTCACATCACAGTAGAGTCCAGGAATTTTGAAAGAAAATATCTGTAATGTAATGTCTCTGGAAAAAAAATTAGGATACCTGTTTTCTAGCCCTTCTTTGAAAGTCTTTCTTCCTTCTTGGTGAATTTTGACTCACCATTTTAATCCAGAGAAAATAAATGAATAGACATGGATTTTTAATTAGCTTTCATGGTACCAACCTTTCAAGGAATCAGAGATATGAGAAATACCCAGAATAAAATAAGATGAAATTGCATTCTGAACATTCACCTCTAAATGCACCAATGTGGGCTTGCAAGAAAAACATTAAGCCTGGTTAGACTTTCATAGAAATATTTTATTCTCTTTAAGTTTTAAGGGCATTTGCTTATACAGGTTTCTTTGGGGGATTTATTGTTTGGGATTATGTCTTTTATTTTCAGTGGTACACAAACAAGAAAAAAGAGAAAGAGAAAACAAACTTAGCAAAGAACAATTGAAAGAGTCCAAAATGTACTAAGTTTGAGATTATTTCAAATTCACTGGAGCATCTGAAAACACTCATTAAAGTCTGCATTTAGGTCTGTGGAAAACTTGGTATGTGTTACCAAAGAACAAATTATGTTCCCTAATTGATATAAGTAGCATTAGAAAGAGCACCATCTTTAAACACTCATTAAAACTCACTTTTGAAATTAGGTAATATCATATACTAAAAGAGCCAATTGCCAGAACCAATTTCAATTCGCTAAAATATTCTGGCAACAAAACCTGGTAGTTGGATGTTACACAGTATGATTTTACCAAGGAAAGACCAACATACATAATATGTAATTCAAGTACAAAAAGGAAGTGGGAGATCACTGTTCTATTCATGTAAAGTGTTCTGGTAAGTGACCTTTTAAATTAAATACTTAGGAACTGGACCAAACTTATTCTCATATAAATGAACAGAATCCAACATGAAATACAGACACGCCTTTGAGGATTCTATGCAAATGAGGAAGACTCTAGCAAAAGTTACACCTTTTATTCATAAATATTTGCATCACTTAGTTTTGAGTCAGACTGACAAGAGTTCGTGTCATTTCTTTTGAGGACGACAGCAAAGGTGACAAGCATCATCATTATGTTACTGCCAAGTCACCCTTTAGAAGTGGGCCTCCTGTTAGTTACTAGAGGAGCAGGCAAAATATGGAAATTCAGTTTCCTTCTCATAAAACACAAATAGCCAGCACTTAAGGAACCTTTGGAAAGTAATCCATGTCCCAGTAATAAAAATAAAAGGAAAATAATGACAACAGAAAGAAAGCATCCTTAGAAGATTAATATCATTTTATGCAGTTCTACAGCAGGCCTTGGATATTCTCTATGCTGGCTTAACAATGAACGAGACAAATGTGGCATGGCTGTGACTTCCTGGTTGCATGCTTTAACTCAAACTAAAAGTTAACAGCAAAAAAAATGTCAAGCCTTGGGTCAAATGCTCTTTGGTTTAAATCTTGACTACCTCCTATCATTTTGGTTTCCTTACTTGGATTTTAAATTAAGCTGGCCCTTCTATCTTCGCCCCATTATAGAAGTCAATCACCAAGAACCAGACATAAATTTCAGAATGGTTTTGTTTGTAAGAATTCATGTTTCTAAATCCAACCCCTTTATACACTGTTTTAGGGGGGGGGAAAGATAGGGAAAAAAATAGGTGTTTTAACATAGTATTTTATTACAACTTAATCCCATCCTTGAATGATTTTCTTTCAAGTTTCAACCATTTTTTTTTAAGTAGTCAGTTTCCTGGTGGTTGCAATTTAATTAAGTAACCTTTCACACTGAGCAAAACCCCAAAGCAAAAGGGTCGTTAATCTTTCTAGTGATTAGACACACCGCTAGAGCCTCAAACATTTACCTCTCCTTCCCCGCAGTAGAAATGGTTTTAGGAGGATCACGGTTCATACCTCACACTCCCTGGAGCCAGAGATGGTATATGTGCAGGGACCAGATCCATTAACCGATATATCCATGGTCTCAGAGTTCGTCGGCTTGTAGTCCACGTAGTATTCCTGTAAAGGGGAATTCATTTGTCTCTCTGACTCCCTTGCCTTTTTCCGTCGCCTCTTCATGAGCGAGTGCTGTTGGAGTTGTTTCATACTGGCTGGGTACCTTTTCCAAGACACATAGATCACCAGGAGAATCATGGCTACCGAGAGGAACAAAGCCACACTTCCTGCGATGATTTTGTGAAATGACACATGCTCATACTCATGATCCGTCCCTGGAATCTGAAAGCCCGGGGATGGACTTGCTGACTCCAGGGTGGCTGGGATGGCATCAGGTTTGAAGATGGTAGGTTTGGGGATGAACGGGGGCTTCTGGGGAGTTTGAGGAGCCAGGTGTGATCTTTCTGTGTTGACCACCTGGACCTCAGAGCAGATGTTGTAAGTCTCCACAGCATCGCTGACCTTCTCTCCCTGTATGTGCTTAGGCCCTGCACATATCATGGTACTTTCTTTATTCCCTTTGAAATTCTTCAGCCAGTAGAACAGAGGACAGATGCTCCGACTGCATTCCCACATGTTTCCAGACAAGGTGATGGATATTAAGGATATCCATGCATTCACGGTCTCCTGGGAGACGTTGGTGAGCTTGTTGGAATCCAAATTCAATTTTTGTAAATTGGGGAGGCATTTAAATGTGCCAGGCTCGATCGCTTGGATGTCATTCCCTGATAGATCCAAGGTGTGCAAGGAACTCCAGGTCCAAGTTAGGCCTTGGCTCACAGAGCGGATTCGGTTCCACTGCAGGTAAATGGATCGCAGGTTGAAGAGACGAGGAAAATGCGCAAAGTTGATCTTTGAAAACTGATTGTGCTCCAGGTGGAGCTCCTTCAACTTCAGAAGACCAGCAAATGCATTTCGGGATAAGCTTCTGAGACGATTGTAACCCAAATCCAGAAAGTCAAGGTTCCGGCAGTCTTGAAAAACCCTTATGGGCACAGTCTTTAGGGAATTAGATCGCAAGTGCAAAATGATGAGTTTCCGGAGGCCTTTAAACTGCTCAGATTGCAAGGTCTGAAGTTTGTTGTAGGAGAGATCCAGGTTGCGGAGATTGGGGACTGAGTGAAATGTTTTATTGTGCAGATAGGTAATTTTGTTGGAGCTTAGAATTAATTCTTTCAGTCTGCGGATCCCTTGAAAGGCATCTTCATCCACTGAGCTAATGTAATTATGGTCAAGATAAAGCCATATAAGCTGGTTAAGGCCAGCAAACTGATTGGATTTGAGTTTCTGAATGCTGTTGAACCTTAAGGATAAACCTTGTGACCCTCCAGAAATGTTCTCAGGGATGTCTGCAAAGGCGTGAGACTCACAGTACACAATCTTGCCATCACATCTGCAATTCTTCGGGCAAGCTCTCTGAGCCCCCGTCAGCATAACCAGCAGCAGGGTGGGAAATAGCACCAGAAACACACTCATGCCTTTCAGCTGCGTGATTAGACCAAAACCTACAATAGCAAAGAGAACACAGATGCACACTGTCAAAGAGTCACAGTAAAGCACCACTGGTTCATCAGGATCAGGAGGGTCCGCTCTAGTGGAAGAATGAGATAGTTCATTTAAGAACACATTTTGACACTTAAATCTGTTTTTCCTCTAGAAAGCTCCATGCTTGCTGTTTAGATTTCATTCTTTCCTCCTTCATCTTCATCATATCACAGAGCTGTAGAACTGTGAAAAATCTCTCTGAGTTTCAAGAGTTCTACTATATCCCTACCCTGAAAAGCCCAGGGCATTTCTTTTTCCTGAATGCTGACATTTGAATAACAATAACATTTGGCTGTCACTGTATTGACCCACAGGACTACAATGCATCTTTCACTAAGGTCAGAAAGATGACTTAGGAAACGTGGTTTTTGAACCTCTTTCCTAGTTGAGCAAATAGACTGTGATTTAGCAAAAGAGCTTCCAGGATACTGTCAAAGTAATCCAAGTTTGCTCTGCCTGAATTACATACTGACTGCATACAGGGGTTACAATCTCTGAGACCTGAAAAATGGCATAAGAGTATGCACAGTCAGCCCACAAAAGATGGTTCATATCAGTGTGAGGTCCCCTCAGTTGGTTAATAAACATACATTATTGCATACCTTGGCCCCATGCCCAGAGATACACGAGCTAAGATACGTGATCACCCATACCACAGCCACCCCCAGCTCTAGCTAAGACATCAAATTCTTATTCAAAATGTGCAGAATATAAACTAATCATGTTATTAGATAGATTGCCTGTTTTTTTCCCTCCATATAATTGCCCTTGCAGATTTGAGAAATAAGCAAGGAAGACCACTATCTTTGCCCTCAGCATCCTGACCTGCTCAAGTCTCTCACTGACTGTTTTTCATCTCTCCCCTGACTCCATTAACTTCAGAAAGCCTGCAAAGTTGCAATCTATTAGCATTTATGCCGCATTTTCAAGTCATTGCATGAGATGGGACTCCTCTCCATCTTCAACAGTAGGTATATTATTTCTTAATGGGGAAGAGAGAGACAGACAGAGAGAGAGGAGGGGGGGGGCTACTGCAGGCTGCAATTTATTTTCTTCTTTGGTAGTCATCCTTTAACTGAGAATCAATCAGCCAATATCCTAGTCTAAAAATTCTCCCTCTCTAGAAGAGTTCTTTTTTTTTCTTTTTCCTCTTCTTCGTTTATTTATTTACTTATTTATTTAAAATTAGCTTGATCTTGCACTAAGTCTTCTAGTCAGCTACAGACTCATTGAAATACAACCCAGCTCTCCCAGACAGGAGAAAGAGGGAGGGGGAAAAAGAAGCCAGTCACACTCAAAAAAATAAAACTGGCAAATGACTACTGGAAATTTGGAAGCTGTATTCAGGATGCAGCTTCCAAGATTAAACAAGCCTCAGGGGCCACCTCTGATAAAGTAGGGACCCCACCCCTGCACACACACAGAGCCAAGTGTTAACAGTCCTCCTGACAGCAACCTGAACATAAGCGTGCCTCATATTATCAGGGAACAGAAGCAAACACGGTATTTATTTCATGCTCTATTCCCAAGCTGTGGGTACGCAGACGCTAGAGACAGTCTTAAAGCTCTCGCTCCAGAGTGTGTTTCAGTCCGCGTTATGCATTTATGGATCAAAAAAAAAAAAAAAAAAAAAAAAAAAACTGCCAAAAGAAAAGGATCTAAAAATATAATAGCAACTCTAGTGAGACAACTGGTAAAGTGGAGGTTGCTGCTTTGTGCCTGTTTCCTGGTCTTTTAGCAGCAAATGCCCAGTTGAGGATGAGGGGTTAGGATCAGCTTTGCTAAGACGAAAACAACAAAAGTTCGCTTACCCATCCTTTGTCATCCAAAAAACGTCTGCCCCCCTCTCTCAGCTTTCTTCTTATTTGGTCTCTCCTGTAGAAATCACCACCACCTTCATGACACAGTGCAGCTGTCATTCAAACCAATCTGAGCCCGCATGTGAGCCAGTAGCCCCATGTAAACTTCCCCGGAGAGGACAGGCAGGCACACACACACACACACACACACACACACACACACACACATATACACACACAATAATATATATATATACGTATACTTAAAAAAATAGCAGGGGTGGGATGAAGGGGCAGGAAAGAGGAAGCTGCTCGGGTGCGGGGGTCGGAGGGGGGAGGGCCTCTAGGCTCTGAGGACCATTGTATAATTCACTAGGGACACATTAGCAGTAAATTGGCAATCTGTGAAAAGAGCTACAGCCCATCTCGGAGGTAACCAACTTCTATGTGGAAAAAGAGAAAGAGAGAGAGAGAGAGAGAGAGAGAGAGAGAGAGAGAGAGAGAGAGAGAGAAAGAAAGACATGGGAGCAGGGGAAAAAAGAAAAGAAAAGAAAGAAAGAAAGAAAATCCTCAGAATACCTGGCATTCCTTATTGTGCTGGCTTTTGCCATTCCCAGATAAAGCAATTCATCCTCAGGATTTTTCAGTTGTTGAAGCAAGCAGGCCGCCTGTGCTGTGTGAGACCCCAGTTTAAAAGCTATGCGGGCTAGGTTTATCCATTTAGCTGGTCAGGTTGAAAGTGTTTTGTAGCTGTGCTGAGAGGCAGCCCTTGTCTAATTCAGAAGGCTTTCCGGAGACTGATGGTGCTCAGAGCTGGTTGGTGCTAATGCTGGAGTTTGTGATACACTGAGTGCCCTCCGCTGGAGAAAACAGATTGCACATTAAAGACGGGAACAAGTGAGCTTGTCAGGGCTGTGCAGCCTGCTCTGCTCAGAAAGGGAAATTAAAGGGACAGGATCACTTTCCCCCACCTCTCTCTTCACTAATATAAACTGTGAAAGGTTCATGTCAGGCTTTAAGCTTCACTGCTGCAGCTGATGTTAGCAACTTTCTTCCTCTCTCTCCCTCCCAATGTCTGTGATTAGTAGGTTTTGAAAGTTGTTATGGCCTGAAATGGTTTTCTGTGTGTCACAGTTGATATTGTCTCATTTTTAATGACATGAGTAGTTCCTTTTGTATGTATGATTGTTGTTGGTTCGCCTTTATTTCTATTTTTTAAGTGACATAAGGAAGATCTCCTACCCAGGAGAGGGCACACCATGGCTGATTTTTAAAAGTACTTAATTGTGTAAAAGTTAAGTCTAATCCCCCCATTCTCAGTCTTTGTCAATAACATCTATTCTGTTTTCGATTTTGTATATTTATCAAGTGATTTATAATATGATTTTGTGAAGGTTCATATATTTAGCCTTAATATTTTGTCAGATATACTATTTTACCAAGTGTCTGGGTACCCAAGACTGAACTTCAGACAAGAGCCAAATTAAGGCTTTTCAACTTTATTGCTGTCAATTTGGGGATTAACTTTTTCTTATACAAAGTATCTACTGTGTTGTGCAATAGGTCCTGAAAGAAAGGAGCACTCAAGTTCTGTGTGATCATGGCACTTCTCTAAAATCTGCTATCCTAAAATTAGGACTAACAAAATCATAAAACATTAGAGGTGAGTAATTTTTAAAAACCTATACACTTTTTTGTAAAGTTGTATGAGATGCTTAAAAATGATAATAATAATTTACCTCCACTTAAAGAATTATTACTTTATGTGTGTGGGTATTTTGCCTTCATATATGTCTCTGTATCATGTGTGCACTTGGTGCCTACAGAGGCCAGAAGAGGGCATGAGACCCACTGGAACTGGAGCTATGGAAAGCGGAGTCTCTCTGTAGGTACTGGGAATGGAACCTGGATCCTCCCCAAGAGGAGTACATGGTCTTAACCACTGAGCCACTTCTCTGGCCCCATATGTCCATTTCTGTGTTCCCCATTTTTACTTATTTCACAATTACTTGACAAGTAATAATCCAAGACTATCTAGGATATCCCAGGAAAATCAACACAGTGTAATGCAGAGAGAGTCATCCAGGTGGGATTGCACATGTACTTTAGCAGCTTTGAGAACTTCAAAGGCATTTTATATAAATGTCTACAACTGGTGTCCATCCTGGCAAATGGATGGATGGTTTTAAAAACACTTTGGTTTTAGAGTAGATAATCAAATAGTATTTATTAAAATAGAATAAAGAGATGAATAACACCCATAATTTGTCCCAGATTTATGAGGAGAAGGTCACTTACACTTATCTAATTACTAAGATTTCTCCAAGAACAAAAAAGAGGTCTTCTGTCCCCTACATGCATCCCTCCCATTAACTGATACCCGAGTTTCTAGTTTAGAAATGTGTACCTTTAGCCAAAAGCTTAGTGCCTGTTAAAATGCAAATTCATACCGTAAGAGGCAATGTTATTGTGGGTACTGCAAAGAAATAAGTCAATCAATGAAAGTGATACTCATACACTCTCTTCAAACTATTGTAGTTCACACAGAGACACAAAGCCCACCCATATATTCAATGTTAGTATACTGGCTAAGGGGAAAATTACTGATTTGGAAATAAAAAGGGCATTCTACCAGTAAAATTAAAAGAAAGATTTCGATTGGCTAACTAGGTATTATGTACAAATGAGGGCAAGTAGGATTAGAGAACTCGATACTAGAAGAAAATGAGAAACAGTGGGTTTATTTCCAGGAATAACTTCATTTGCGTGGGGGAAACAGATTTCTGGTGGAAGATGGGACTAGGGTGTATTTGATTTCATCTGCTGTGATATTTTGTCTATATTTTCTAGTTTCTCATCTCATGAATATGTAGTTAGGCATGATGTTTATCTATCCACATATGTGTAAGTTTTCTTTTGTCTGAATCTACAATATGAGAACCTCTTTTGACAGTTGCTAGAAAAAAATCTCCTTTTATTGTGTGGTAATTAGCTGATAGTTTGCTGAGAGTATGAAGATCTGTGGCTGGAGAGATGGCTTGCTAGTTTAAAACACTTTCAGTTCTTACAGAAGGCCTGAGTTCCTTTCCTGGTCCCAATATCAGAAAGCTCACCACCCTCTACCCCATCCTCCTCAGCTAATTTCAGTTGTATGGGAATGCAGTTCCTTCATAGGAACTCATGCTTATGTGCACTTCCACACACAAATACACATAGCTAAAAGTAAAATAAATCTCTTGTTTTAAAAGTATTGAGATCGAATAAATACTTGTAGGGCATGGTACATACATACTTGGAGGCATCCCAATATGCAGGAGCCTAAATGAAGAGTCCAGACAACCCTGGCCTATGAGCAAAAAGATGCTTGTCTTAAAAACAAAGTGAATGTTCCCTGAAGACTTAATAGATACCGTATCACACAGTTGGTGCCATATTCTATTTTTAATTTGTGAAAGATGTAATCAAAATGTAAAGATGCAACAAATATACTATGATTGTGTAAAGAGTTACTGAGTGGGATGGAAGATGTTGTATGAAAGATTTATTTGAGAAAAGCCTGCCTAGGTTTTCCTTCTCCCAAGAATGAACATGTGTGCACACACATGCAACACACACACACACACACACACACACACACACTTCACTCAAGAGAAAATGTTAATTTATCACTTACTTAGACCTTTAAGCACAGAGAAAATAACCACTGTGGGCTGCTTTTTGTGTGACCCACAGTGAACCCTCTGTGGAAATTGTATCTGATTCTTGCTGAGGAAAACCAAGAGAAGATTAATGGGTTTCCTAGAACTAAGAGAAGTTAGGTTGTATTATACATATCTTTCATGTTCATCATTTGTCTGGATAAAACCATGAATATGAACCTTCCATGAAAGAGAAGATGGCTAAGTTTGAAGTCAGCTTGAGTCCATATCAAATCTTGATAAGAGACACAAGAAGATAAGTCTCACTGTTTACTTGGATAAAACAGCAGACAAACAAACAAATAAATGAAAGACAAATGGAAGTCAACAAAGTATAGATGCATACCAGAAAAATACAAAGGAGTGATGAATTTTTTATTCATTAATGGCAGAGAAACTTTTGATGAACTATCAATACATTTAAGAACAAGAACTTTTCACTGTCTCCTAGGCTCACAGATCACAAATTTTTAGAATAGTTTAAGTGATTCCAGTCATGGGAAGGTCAAAACAACAGCTGTAAGTGTGGAGGAAGAAATTGAGATCTGAAAATTAAAGACCTGTTGTGTTGTTCTCAGGTAGATGCCTGTCTGCCATTGATGCTCAATGAAGAATTAGGGAGAAAAGCATATTTTCCTTATAGTATGTTGTTCAGGGCAGTTCTCAATCCAATATGGTTCAAGAAGCCAAAAGATTAGAAGCCTCAGACATAAAATATGAGACTTGACTCATAAATTGGTCCTAACACTTTTGCCTACTGATGGAACTTCATAAGGAACCAGGAGGATTCTTTTGTTGTTACCTTAAATACCATTCAGTATCTGCAACTTGGAATTTGAAATTTTCCCTGACAGAAATACACAACACAGAAATCACCAAAGCCTATAATTCAATGTCTGATTTATTTTTTTTTGTGTGTGTCTAGACCTGAGAAAATGACAGAGAAAATATTAAGAAGAGAATAAACTTAAAATTGTTTTGTATCTGTAGCTGTGTAATTAAACACATTGCAGAAATGAGCAATATTCTCGTATTAGGAAAACATATTCTGATGGAGCAATGAAGTTCATCATTTTTAGCAAAGTTTACCCAATGTGAAAAATATCAGATGGTGAGGGCTAGGAATGTAGCTCAGTCAGTAAAGCTAGCTGTGCAAACATGGGGTATTGAGTAAGATCCTCAACACTCAGGTAGAATCATGGTGGCCTAACCTAGTAATCCCAGAACTGAAAAGATGGAGACAAAAGATCACAGGTGACTGTTGGTCGGAAAGCCACCCTAGCCTAATCAGCGAGCAGAGCATGGAGTCTCAAAATATATCTCAGGAAAACAAGGTGGACAGTTCCTGAGGAGCAACACCCATGGTTGACCTGTGTTCTCTACACACACTCACATGCATGTGTATACACTCACACATAAACATGCACACACTCAGACATTACTTAGGATAGCCTTATATTTGGAGAGCCAGTGTTGACTTCCTTTCTATCCTGAATAGGACTTACATATATCTTGTTCAGGACTTTAGTCGTGCAACTTGTTTTAAGAAAAAAAAGTTGCTAATTTTGGCCTCCTTTGAGAAATCTGCTTCCCTTCTATCTCAAAAGTAGTGAAGGACTACAAGGTATGGGGAAGACACCTGGAAAACTAATGTGTACAGCACAGAATCCATTCCCACTCTGCAACTTTGTGCTGATGTTTCCAACAATCCTAAAATATGCCTGCATTGGAATGTTCCTTACTTTCACAATTGAAATAACATTTGATTGTGTCATGGGACATTTGTCTATTTCTACACTTCTGTTTTACATCGAGTATGAAACTATCTAAATATACATGATAAAAAGTGCTTTAAATGTGGATTAAACAATTAGTAAATCAATTGGTCAAGTGCTCTGGCAACAATAAATCAATAAACCAAGAAGTTAGTTACTATTAGTAAATAGTCAATGTCACCTTCAAAATTTTCCTTCTTCCCTAAAATATTACTTGTTCTCCCTGTTGAAGGTCAATATTGCTAAAATCTTAAAGATACATGTAAAAGATACTTCAACTCAAACTGTTTGTAAAGAAAATATTATTTTAGCTAAGTTCAATGAAGATTCCATAGTCAGATAGAGTGGCCCTATTTGTTACCCAGTTCCTTAGGCTCCAATTCTCACAATTAACTACCAATGTCTTTTTCTCAGTCTAATTCTTGTTACAAACCCAGCATGGTGGCTCAAGCCTGTAATCTTAGCACTGAAGCAACTTAGGAAAAAGGATGGCACCAATTCAAGCACTGTGCCTTGCACAGTGAGAACCAGAAACATGAATCCAAACATACCTAAAACCAACAGAAAAAAAAAAAAAGATTTCTGCTTCATTCAACCTCTGTCTCTGTCTCCTCTCTCTCTCTCTCTCTCTCTCTCTCTCTCTCTCTCTCTCTCTCTCTCTCTCTCTGTAAAAACCTTACTTTATGTAGTGAGTCGGATTCCCACCCTGATTTCCACCACACCTTTACTTTTTCTCATAGCAATGGTTTCCTCTGATCAGAAAAATGAGATATCTCGAGTGGTTTACTTATATAGATTCTATGCTTTGATTGGACAGGGCAGTAACAGCCCAAAACAGACTGAAAATTGGAGGAAAAGAAAGAGGTATGCAGTAACAAAATGATAATTTTAATGCATCTGCCCTGAAAATAGTTAAGGACCACAGAAGGAATACTTGGCACATATCACTGGACAGTGGGCAGAATAGAAGAGCATCATCCCAGACCAAGAGGTTAAAAAAGAAGATCAATTTCATCTTCCTCTGCCTAAAGCTCAAGACCTTAAAGCTATATCCTGGTGTTAGATTCAAATGATTGTTTATATTAGCATTATAAATGAGAGAGAGAGAGTTATAAATGGAGGGTGGCATACACAGAAATATTTACAAAGCAAATAAGTCACAGGCCAACAAAACACAGAAACAAAAATAACAAGCTCAACAGACAAATGTACTTCACAGTGTAGTTTCACAGTAGCTTCTTGTGACTAGCTAGTTTTGATACTAAGCATGCAGTTTCTTTATCTGGGGTCCACGTGACTCGTGCTTCTCCTAGAGAAGATTGTCTTTGAAATTCTGTGCTGATATAATTTAAGAACAGAGTATGTATGTGGATATTCTCTGTTCCTACTATTCTAGCTTTGTTTATAATGTGTAATCTGAAAGGCTGTGAATGGAACATAGGCTCAGATTCCTCAGGACTTATGTGTTTACAAAAATTATGGTATTTTTGTCTGCTACTGCCAGAGTGGTAAGAATTCTGAGCCCCTAACTATGTCCACTTGGTGCAATGCCATAAACTTTGATCTCCTTTCCCTATGTTGAATTCCCCAAAAAGATTTGAATGGGCTGGATTATGCAAGAGGTAGGCTGTAATTTCCCTTACTCCATCTGAGAGTTTAGCTCAGCATGAAGACATCCATTCAAAGAGATCAAGCTGCTGGACTCAAACCCCAGAAGATGCTGGAAAGCAACCACAAAAAAAAATCAAATGAAAGACAGGTATACAGTAAAAACCACTGAATCCCATTAATAATAGAAAATAAATTGGCCAATATTATAGTATAAAGGGGGAACAAATTAGCAACAAAATTAAGAATAAAAGGGAGAAAATATCATTCAATAAAAATATTTTAAAGGAAAATGAGAAAAAAAGAGAAAATTTTTGATTGAAGACTAAACTAAAAAAGATAAAATTAGTAAGGGTATATAATTGGAAAAAATATCAATTTCTAAAACTTCTGCCAAGAAATTGTAGTTGAATTGGAATTGCTATATTCTTGTATTCTAACATCAGAGTCCCCAGGTTTGTTGTGGGTACTGGCTCCCAGCTGAGCTCTAGTTTAACTCTCTTCTACTAAATATGTGAATATGAAGGCTGTGCCCTGCTTGCACTTTTCACCAGTTCAGTTAGCATAACAATTCCCCACTATGTTACAATCATTTCAGAGATATTTGCACACCAGGAGTGTGCAACATGTTTTGATAAATGTTGATGATACATGAACTAGTATGTAACACTTGCTCTTATATCTTCTATCTGTGTACATATTAATATGGCTAAAGTTGGTGAGCCAGAAATCCAGCGATCTTAATAAGTACATGAATAAGAAGGCAGATGATCCCTTCAGACACCCTAAGACCATGCTGGGTAAGTAAATACCTTACAGGGGTTCATGTTGCATTTCCAAATGCCTTAGAGAATGAAAAAAGCCGATACACTATGAGTCTTATGCTGGAAAGGGTATGGAAGTTCAAGCTGTGTGATCCCATGACCTTGGTTTTTATGCTTTCAAACTTATTCCCTATGTCAAATTCCATGTACTAGGTCTACCTAGCCACAGACGATGGAACCACTGATGACCACACTTCCCCATTGTCCCTGCTTCTTAGAAGTCTAATGAGGGTAGTGATGGAACTTTACCTATATAGCACCAACTCTCACTGTTAACTTCTCACCACGTCAGTGTAGTAAGATAAATGCAAAAACACTGAATAAAAAAAAAAAAAAGTTTTATATTTCCTGATTCCAAGATTAATCATCTGATTTCAATGTGGTGGTTAGTTTTAATTGTCAATGTATAACAATCAAGAATTACCTGGGAAGAGAGTCTTCCTGAGACATTTTCTGCATTGCATTGGCCAGTGAATCTGTCTGTGAGCGATTGTCTTAATTCACTTAATTGATATGGAAAGAATCAGCCCACTGTAGTTGGCACCATTCCCTAAGAAGGGTATCCTGGGCCAACTAAGAGTGGAATTGTAGAGCTGAGCATAAACAAACAAACAAGTGGAACATAAATGCTTTGTGTGCTGTTTTAGGATGCTAGTACCCTTAGCTCTACAAGTGTTGTACTTCTTGTATAGGCCTAGGAAGTTGGCATTACTCAGCATTTGGCAGTGGCTGGCTTTGTAGCTTCTGGAGAGTGCTAGATATCAGGATTCCTCTGCTCTTGGCCTCAGCTAATGTTATAGCTCCTGAAGCTGGGATGCGGGGGTGGGCTGCTGTGGTTTGAATGTGAAATGTCTGCCCTAGGCCCTCATGTTTGAACACTTGATCCAGTGGTGATACTCTTTGGCTGATACGGTATAGGTGGTAGCACCTTACTGGAAGAAATAGGGTGCTGGGGAAGTTCTTGAGGTTTCATAATTTGACCACCACTTTCTCTTTTCCATTCTTTTTGATGCAATGTAACCAGATGGCCTTCTGTTCCTCCCCCTTTGCCTTCTCCATCATGGTAAAATGCATCCTATGTAACTGTGAACCAGTATAAAATCTTTCTCCATTAAGTTGATTCTTGTCAGGTTATTCAAGGCAATAAGAAAAGTAATGGAGACAGTATCTTAGATCTTTCTGTCTGTGGGTTTGACAGCTCTCTGAAAACTTTCCATTGATTTTAACGTGGGATTTGTGTTTTCCGGCACTTTACAGCCTTGTGTCCTCCACATTATGTGCTGGCTAATTTTGTGTCAACTTGACACAAAGGTAGAGTCATTTGGGAAGATGGAAATTCAACTGAGAGTGCATCTACCAGAATGGTCTGTGGACAAACCTGTGGTATATTTTCTTAGGTAGTGATTTATGTAGGAGGAATAGTACCATCCCTTGACAGGTGATCTGGGAGTGTATAAGAAAGCAGTTTGAACAGGCCAATGTAGGGGAGCAAGCCAGTAAGCACCATGTCTCCGCATTTTGTGCATCAGTTCCTCCTCCCTTAAGTTCCTGCCCTAACTTCAATGGATGAAGGACTTTAAGCTGTAAGATTAAATAAACCCTTTCTTCCACAATTTGCTTTTGGTCATAGTGTTTTGTAGAGAGCTGCGTGCAGCCGCACCTTAAAGATGGCGCCGGCTTTCGCCCTCCACCTTCCGGATGGTGAGTGCTCTCAGTGACAAACAACTCCTTATTTGGCTAAGGCTGAGAATCTGGCTTGCTTCCGTGTACCTGGGCCCATTGGTGTTGCCCACGTGGCATGCTAGGGTTGGCTGCCCAGAGGCTATATAAGGAGTGAGCAGGTTTCCCCAGGAGAGAAGACTGTTCAAGGTTCCTGAATAAACTGTTGAAACAAGAGCTTGGTGTTGCATCTTCCTTGCTGGTCTAGGCGGTCGTGACAGTGTTTTTACAGCAGTAGAGACCTTAACTAAGACACATACTTAGCTCTCTTCTCTGGCTTCATTTTCTTATACTTTCATTCCTCTCTCATTTCTGCCCTGTCTATCCTCTTGAAATGTTCAGCTAACTCTTGTTGCTTTTGCCACTATGAAAACTGTAGCAGTTTTGGAGGCACACATCACCACCTTTGATGTGACTGATGATGCTGTCAGTCTCTGGCCTCTGACACCATCTCGTCTGCAGCTGTCAATACACCTAGTCACTCTTCTGCTTTTTTAGCTCTGCCTGCTATTCCCTGATGGTATTGTTGTTGCTCTCCTGGACTGTATTACTGATGTCTTTGCTCACCCAACATCACTAAATGCTGGGAGAAAACAACACTCAAAAAAAAATCTGTTGAGACAGGCCAGGCAGCACAGGGAAGTGTCTACCAAACAGATAAGCTGAAACAGCCTCCCTAAAGAGCACTGGAAGGGATGTTTGTACCAGTTACAAAAAGTTTTTCATGTGAGTGAATTTTTATCAAACAACCAATCCGATGTTTCTTCCTTGTAACAGTGATAGAAGCCCTCTGTCCTTGCTCAGCATAAAGAGGTGTAATGCATAAGAAACTCAAAATGCAAGGGCTGTAACTCAATAATTAGAGCAGCAGACATACATGACAAAGGACATGTGTTCATTCTTCAGAAAAGCCTTGGTGCTGGAACACAGGGCTGTCATTCCAGCCAGAGAATCCGGTGTTTGAGATCATTTCAACTTAAGTCAGCTCACAGTTCACCTGGGCTTCACAAAGCCCTGTTTAAACACCACTGCCATAGTAGAACAGTTAGATATTTGTCTTTTTTTCTGAACCAGGGAGATGGATCAGACATTAAAAGTATTTGCTACAAAACCTGATGAATCACAAAGTTGACGATTGATCTCCAGTGTTTGAACCCCAGAAATTACATGGTAGAAGGAGAGAACTCTCACAAAGTGTCCTTTGACCTTTGTATACATGTAGTGTCATCTGATTGCCCCGTCTACATCCTTAATAAATGTTTAAAAATAAATAAAAATTCAGATATCAGGCCAGAAAAGTAATTAAAAGTCTAGATGTGTCAAATGTAGAATCAATCATTCTTGCTAAGAATGTTCATACCAAGGAATTATAATCTTTACTACTAGGAATGGTCTCCACAAGGAAACAATGTTATAAGTATGCTGAATATAGTCCAGTATATTGTGTGTACTGGATCATTACATGTCTACTTGATACAGGCTAGAGTCACTTGAGTAAAGAAACCTCAATGGAGAAAGTGCTTCCACAAGATCAGGCTGCAGGAGAAACTATAGGCCATTTTTTTAATTTTACGATTAATTTGATTTTACATATCAGCCACAGATTCCTTTATCATCCCTCCTCCCCCCCCCCAGCATTCCACCCCCAATGCACCCCCCCCATTCCTACCTCCTCCAAGACAAGGTCTCCCTAGGGATTCAGCACAGCCTGGTAGATTCAGTTGAGGTAGGTCCAGTCCCCTCCTCCATGCACCAAGGCTGAGCAAAGTGTCTCAGCATAGGCCCCAGGTTCCAAAAAGCCAGCTCATGCTTCAGGGACAGGTCCCCGTCCCACTGCCTGGAGGCCTCCTAAACAGTTCAAGCTAATCGACTCTCTCACTTATCCAGAGGGCCTGGTCCAGTTCTGCTATGGATATCACTCTGTATAAATAAAGTGCTGATTGACAAGTAGCCAGAAAGGAAGGATAGGGTAGGTGGGACAAGGAAGAGGAGTAGGCTGGGAACAGAAAGGCTGGGAGGAGACACTGCCAGCTGCTGTCAGGAGAAGCAACATGTAAAGACAACAGTAAGCCACAAGCCATGTGGCAAAGTATAGACTAACAGAAATGGGTTAATTTAAGAGTAAGAGCTAGACAATGATAGGCCTGAGCTAATGGCCAAGCAGTTTAAATAATGTAAGTGTCTGTATGATTATTTTATATGTGGGTTGTGGGACCGCGGGAGCTTGGTAGAACCTGGAGAGAAGCTCTCCAACTACTAATGGTGCCCAACGTGTTGGCAAGAATTTCCACCTAAAACCTGAGAAAGAAGATTCAAAAATGGAGCTAAAAACAGCTTCCTACTTGTCTTTCTCAAGTTAGCGGCAACCTGACGGTTTGAGCTACTATGGCGGATTCCTGGCTTGTGCGTCTGACCTGCAGTGTGGCAGGAATGAGGAATCTACAAGCAGCACTTTACTCTGCTGAGTGGTGGATTTAGCCTTTGTGAGTTAAAAAAAAAGGGGGGGGGGGTTTCTGGGCTATGCACTACTTTGATAGAACTGCTTCTGATAGTTGATGGTACACATGGCTCGAGACCCAGAGCTGGCGGTAAACTGTACCACCACCACGTTAAGAAGCTGAGGTGGGTGGAGTAAGCAGCCACAGTGGCATTTCAGTCTTACAAAGATGGATATTACACAGAGAATCTTTGGGATTTATAACTACAAAAAAAGATTTGATCGTAAAAGCTGTTGAGTTAAACAAATATGTAAATTTTAAAGGTACCTTGACTTCAAAATTTGGATATAAGGATATGTTGCTTTGGAAAAGAGTGTCTAATTTTGTTTTCACAGAAAGCCAGAGCCTATGGATTTGTTCCAGATTAAGATACATCAGGTTTGATCAGCCAAGACCACCTGAAAGGTCTCTGATGCCGCCATGGCCCAGATGATCTGACATCCAAAATGGTTTCAAGGCAACTGGCTCAGGGGTTTACCTTCATGGACTATTCCATAATCCTAAAATTTTCTTTATGTCCCCATAAGATACAGTGCCCACCTCCAGCAGGAAGTAGTAAGAGAAACTACGCCCAAATTCCCAGCTGGCTTTGGAGATGGAATTGGCTCACTCCTTCTCTAAACCCAACCACTTTGTTAAAAAAAAAAAAGGTTAAGAGATTCTTGTGTCCCAAATCAGAAGAGCCCTCTGGTGTGGGACAGAGAAAAAACACTATTTTATTTAAAACAGGTTGATTATAAATGCAATCTCTTTCTAAAGATAAAAAGGGGATATGATATAGATATGCTAGTATGAAAGGGTAGATTAATGAACTTACTTCTTAAGAGCAACAACTCATTTAAAATGTTTTACATTGGTATAGATTTTAGTCTATTGATACAAATTTAAAGTTAATTTTGTTATACTGTGTGTATATTTCTACTCTTGTTTAAGGTATTATGTTTGTACAGCTCATTTAAAATTGTAATGGATAATTAAAATAGATTAATAATTAGTCATCTATGATAATCATACTCATAGCCATGTTATTTAAGTCTTCTAGGTATACACAGAGATATTTCAAATAGACAGGTAATTTTCAAACACTTCAAAGGTCTACAGAATATGGCATTTAAAATATTTTTAAAATTTGGACTTTCTGGACAGTAAGACATGTCTCTCCTGGCAGCACCAATTTACTTCAGAGAGGAGGATGGGCATTAAAGACACTTCATATGGAGTTTATCTTCACCTTGACAAAAATAGCCATTTGGACAAGAAACTGTTCTTGCCTGGACTGCTTGATCGACTGGACATACAGGACCTATAGAAAGGTGACCACTAAATTTTGCTTGACAAAATGGTCCTTCAGGTTCCTGCTTCACAGAGGAAACTGCCAGGCATTCTACAGGACACTGAGAGAAGTGACTGAGAGACTCTAACACTGTGGGCTGAAGACAAATGCCCCAACTTTACAAAGGAACATTAGGTGACTGTCCAGGCTACCAGCTGTCTTTGTCTACCCTGCAAAACTCCCGAAAGTTGCTTGCATCCTTCTCCCGGTTCTCAGGTAATATTATATCCTTCTGAGGTCTTTGATGTAGTTGAAGACTAGATAGTTATAATTTCCTCAGTTATGATAAAAGATAAGTTAGATATAAAACCTTAGACTCACAAATATAAGATAGATAGATAGGATATATTTTTTAATATGTAACTATAATTCTTGTTTGATAATTGTTTTGTTATTTGTAATTTTACTAAGTAAAAGTTAACCCTCCTTTTTTAACAAAAAAGAAAAGGGGAAGTGCTGTGGATATCACTCTGTATAAATAAAGTGCTGATTGGCTAGTAGCCAGACAGGAAGGATAGGGTAGGCGGGACAAGGAAGAGGAGAAGGCTGGGAACAGAAAGGCTGGGAGGAGACACTGCCAGCTGCTGCCAGAAGAAGCAACATGTAAAGACAATAGTAAGCCACAAGCCATGTGGCAAAGTATAGACTAACAGAAATGGGTTAATTTAAGAGTAAGAGCTAGACAATGATAGGCCTGAGCTAATGGCCAAGCAGTTTAAATAATATAAGTGTCTGTATGATTATTTTATATGTGGATTGTGGGACCGCGGGAGCTTTGTAGAACCTGGAGAGAAGCTCTCCAACTACACAGTTCCATGGGGGCTCCTCAGCTATTGGTTCACAGTTCATGTGTTTCCACTAGTTTTGCTATTTGTCCCTGTGCTTTTTCCAATCATGGTCTCAATATCTCTTGCTCATATAATCCCTCCCCTCTCTCACAAATTAGACTCCTGGAGCTACACCTCGGGCTTGGCTGTGGATCTATGCATCTGTTTCCATCAGTCACTGGATGAGAGTTCTATGACAGTTAGGGTGTTCAGCCCCCTGATCACCAGATTAGGTCAGCTCAGGCACTCTCTCAACCATTGCCAGTAGTGCATAGTGGAGATATTTTTGTACAGCTTAGTACTGGCATAAAAACTGACATGTGGACCAATGAAACTGAACTAAAGAACCTGACATCAATTCACACACCTATGAAGATATGATTTTCAACAAAGAAGCCAAAACTCTACATTGGAAAAAAGAAAGCATCTTCAACAAATGGTGCTGGCATAACTGGATGTCAACATGTAGAAGACTGCAAATAGATTCATACCTGTCACTGTGCACAAAATTTAAGTCCAAGTGGATCAAAGACCTCAACATAAATCCAGTTACTCTGAACCTGATAGAAGGGAAAGTAGGAAGTAGTCTTGAACACACTGGCACTGGAAATCACTTCCTAAATATAACACCAGTAGCACAGACACTAAGAGAAACAATTAATAAATGGGACCTCTTGAAACTGAGAAGCTTTTATAGGGAATTTTCAGTGAATGTTTCTTTTCAGCCCTGTATAACTTTTGCAAGTGACTCAATTTTCTTTCCTGCTTCTTCTTTTGTGTCCCATGCATTCAAGGCTGCCATGTGACATAAAGAGAAAGTGTGGTCATCATATAAAGATTGTCTTTGTATATCAGCATAATCACCTTCTTCAAGAAGTTGATCTTGGGAAATTTACATACCTCCAGCCTACTGTTAAATGGTCTTAGCCTCATTTTTCCACCACTTCTCCACTGTAATTGGTGACCAGCCTCGAAGGCTGTTATAACCAAATCATGTAGATTTAACCATCTTGTTAAATAAGAAACACAGAGGCAGTTGCAGAGTTAAAAACCAAGAGGTCAGAGCAATAGCTTAGAGACTTATGCTTCACTGCTTCTGCTGTCCTTTCCTCTCTGCAAGAGAAGCTACTTCTGTGTGTCCTGTCTTTTTTATAGACTTTCTGTTCTGTTTTCTCATTGGTTGTAAACCCAGAGACATGACCTCCTCATCACTGCCTTTCTGTACGGACCTCCAGGTCTTAAAGGCATGTGTCTGCCATGTTGGCTGTGTCCTTGAACACACAAGAGATCTACCTAGCTCTGCCTCCAAAGTGCTGGGATTAAAGGCTGCACCACCACCACCACCACCACCACGCAGCTTGTGCTCTGGCTTGCTCTGACCTCCAGGCAACTTTATTAACATACAAATAAAATCTCATTTCAATACAAATAAAATATCACTATAAATCTTTCCTGTCTTGAGGGATAATTCTATTACAAGATGATTACAAGTTTAATATCTCCTTCATAAAAGAGTAGATGCCATCAAGACTATTCTTTGATTCACTTCAAAACTAACATTTGCACAAGAGTCCAGTCAGCTCTTATACAGCCTTGAGGATATCTATCACTGGGTAGTTCTTTTAAAGCTACTGGTTAGATTAAGCTTGACTGTTTGAAAGTTGTTTCTCTGTAACTTTATAATGTAATGTTGAGATTGGTTCTCCTTTAAATTCTTCTGTCTGGGTATGAATATCTCTATGATATATTTTAACAAGATTTTCTAAAACTTTTATTTTGGCACTCATATTAACCAACTTTTTAAATGATAATACAAAAATGATCAAACAAATAATATTTATAAGTGACACTACATCTATCTCATCCACATTAATTATCCTCTCATTTAATTGTTCCATTTTCAGACCATTTAATATATAGTCAAACAGAAACCAAATGTCTTCCATTGTAAAAATATTTCCTTTTTTTGTTTTCAGAGCCGAGGACTGAACTCAGGGACTTGTGCTTGCTAGGCAGTGCTCTTCCACTGAGCTAAATCCCCAATCCTGTTTCCCATTTTTTAAAGTGGAAAAAACATTTTTTTTTTTTTAAGATAGGGTTTCCCTGTGTAGTTTTGGTGCCTGTCCTGGATCTCACTCTCTAGACCAGGCTGGCCTCGAACTCACAGAGATCCACCTTGTTCTGTCTTCCAAGTCCTGGGATTAAAGGCATGCTACGAAGAAAATAAACTTTCTTTAAACTAATTCCTCCCTTTAAGAAATCTTAAATGATACACCAAATCTTCTAACAATAATGATTCAGATGAAGATGTGACAGAAGCCCGAGGAGGGGTCCCAGAGAAAGCCAAATCCCATCGGGAGAAGAAAGAAGTGAAAGATCCAGCTGTATGCAGGGGTGAAGTGTGCAAAAGTGGCTAACTCCTGCAGTTTTTGGAGCCCCAGAACTGATGGGTTTCCTGCAGAGAGGCTTCAATAAAGCCTTAGCCAGCAGGTTAGGGACTCCGGTCCACGGGGGCTGGTTGTGCAGCTCAGGTCTGAGCCAGGAACTGCAAGGGTACAGGAAAATGGCTCTTGTTGTTGTTGTTGTTGTTGTTGTAAATTCATGCCCCATAAGTTGGACTCCAGATGTTGCTCGAATATTAAATGGTCTTAGAATAAAAACCTGGAGCCAGAGATTCAATTATTATCTGTCTAGATTCTGAATTTGGTATCATTCTAGTTACTGCTGAAGCCAATCTTTGTAAGAAATCAGTGAATGTTTCTTTTTGGCCCCGTATAACTCAATTTTCTTTCCTGCTTCTTTAATTGTGTCCCAAGCATTCAAAGCTGCCATGCAGCATAAAGCCAGGTGTGGTCATCATATAAAGATTGTCTTTGTAGATTACCATAATCACCTTCCCCAAGTTGATCTTGAGAAATTTCCATACATCTAGCCCTAGAGCAAGCCAGTAAGCAGGATCCTTTTCTGGCTTCTGCTTCAATTTCTGCTTCCAGGTTCCTGCATTGTCTCAATCAGTTCTTGTCCTGACTTCCTTCAGGGATTGATTTTGATGTAGACATGTAATACAAATTAAGCCTTTTCTCCCCAATTTACTTTTAGTCAATGGCATTTTATCATAGAAAAAAAAATAGCTCTAACTAAGATGTTCTGTTTGAAATTATACTAAACATGCTTTTTTTATTCCTATTATTGAAAATTGATTTTTTTCATAAAAAAGTATATCCTGACACTACGTCCCTTCCCTCTATTCCTTCAAGTTCATCCCCATCTCCCCTTCTGTCAAGAGCCATTCCATTTCTGTCTCTCAGAAAACAAACAGGCTTCTAAAGAATAATAATAAAATAATAAAACATTATATAATAAAATAAATAAAATAATAATATAAAATAAAAGATAACACTAAAACTAACATGTCAGAGTTGGGAAAGAAAAAACTCCAGAAGAAAGAGAGCCCAAGAGATGACACAGGAAACAGATCCACTTGCTCACACATTCAGGAATTCCATAAATACATTTAACTGGAAGCTAAAACTAGAGGTCCTGTTGATAACCTGTGCAAGCCATGTTCATTCTGTTTCAGTCTTTTTGAGTGCATGTGAGCTTTGCTCATGTTATCAAACATGCTTTTAATATTTGTTACCAAACCTACATTGACATATAGTAAAAATGTAAATTGGAGTAATTATTGTCTAACATGAAAAGCAAAGTGTTACAAGACTCATAGAAAACTTTCCCAACTTGAAGCTCTTGTACATGTGTTAACATAAAGTAATGCTTCATTCAAGTCAGTCCATTATGGTACTGCTATAAATAGGACAGCATCACAAAAATAAAGTTGGGAAACTAGGAAGAATATCCAACTGAAATATTTCAGACCAATTAGTAAAATAAATGCACCTACTAAAATATATATTAATACATAAAATAACATCTAAATAAAATCTGGGAATCAAAAAGGCATTGACCTTAATTATTTGCCACATACAAATTTGTACTCAGACAGTAGATGAGGAGGTGGAAGGACAGTAAGAGCCAGAGGTAGTGGATAATTCCAAAGACAGCATTCCTAGACATAACAGGGTGGGTGCACATATTAACCCATGAGATGGTGACAGCATACACAAGATCTGTATATGCTTAAGATAGTTGAAATCCCACCGTGGAAGAGGTAAGCAAGAAGGAGTTCCACAGCTATCTAAGGAAAAATTGGCATTTAATTTCTGCTGGTGTAGGGAAAGTCATTTTTATTCAAATGTGTGATGTTTGGTATATTGAATACACTCCATGTCAGGGCCAACATCCAGGAGTAGGTGCTCAAGAAAACTACACTCAATGTTTTTATTTTTGTTGTTGCTGTTTTGTTTTTGTTTTTAAGAGAAAAGGACACAAAGTTGAGTGGGTAGAGATCAGGGGGTTGTTAGAAGTAGGGGGGGAGGAATGAATGTGATCCAAATATATTGCATGAAATCCTTAAATAACAAATAAAAACATCACTTAATTTTTTTCTACTCACACAAAAAGTAAAGTAACATAGAACATAATTATCTGATTAATTTGCAACTATTTGAATAAAATTTCTAAGTATAATTTTCTTTGTGCAGTCCACAGAATGATGGAAGACCTTTACCCAGCAGAGTGCAATTTTGCCCTGAACTTTAACAAGTGTAATTGAGATACAGTGCTAATACCAAACCCATGATTCTGTTACATAAAAGTTATAGAATAATTCTCAAGGTTTTATTTTTACTTATGGGTGTGCATGTGTGTCTATGTGCATATGACTGCAGCTGTCCAGAGAAACCCAAACAGGGTTTTTGGATCTAGAGATAAATGCAGTTGAGAGCCACTTCACATGGATGGATGCTGGGAACTAAACTTGGGTCCTTTGAGAGAGCAGTATCTACTCTTCACTGATGTTCCATGTCTCCAAATACTAGAAGATTTTCAAATAGTTTAAACTAAAAATCTTTCATAATTTTCATATATGTATATGTATGTATATGTGTAATGTATATGTATGTATATATATATATATATATATATATATTAAGTAAACCAAATATATTTAATTTTTGTAAGTTAAAAGAGGTTGAAACTTATATAAAAGAAATATTTTGAGGGCTATCGTTATATAAAATGTGTATAGCCACGCAGTGGTGGCACAACTCTTTAATCCTAGCACTTGAGAGACAGAGGGAGGTGAATCTCTTTGAGTTTGAGGCAAGCCTGATCTACAGAGAGAGTTCCAGGACAGCTAGAGCTGCAACACAGAGAAAGTTTGTTTCAAAAAAATAAAAATGAGTGATCCCTGTGTCTTTCATAGGGTCCTGTTTTCTCAGGAGCCTACCTGGAGTTGTGTAGCAGTCTAGTCATCTTTGTTTTACATCTAGTATGCTCCTATGCATGAGTACATACCATGTTTGTCCTTCTGAGTCTGGGTTACCTCACTCAGGATGATTTTTTCTAGATCCATCCATTTGCCTGCAAACCTCATGATGTCATTGTTTTTCTCTGCTGAGTAGTACTCCATTGTGTATATGTACCATATTTTCTTTATCCATTCTTCAGTTGAAGGGCATCTAAATTGTTTCCAGGTTCTGGCTATTACAAACAATGCTGATATGAACATAGCTGAGCAAATTCCCTTGTGGTATGATTGAGCATTCCTTGGGTATATGCCCAAGACCCAATGACAGAGAAATGGATGAAATCTACATGAATAACATGGACGACAGAGGGAGTAATGAAGGGCAAGGTTTGAGGTAAAGAGAGCTTAGGGGAGCAGGAGATCCCAGCTGGATCAAGAACAGAAAGGGAGAACAAGAAACAACAGACCATGATAAATGAAGACCACATGAGAACAGGAATAGGCAGAGTGCTGGAGAGGTCCCCAGAAAGCCACAATGATACATCCTCTGTAGACTGCTGGCAATGGTCGAGAGAAAGCCTGATCTGACCTAGTCTGGTGATCAGATGGCCAAACACCCTAACAGTTGTGCTGGAACTCTCATCCAATAACTGATGGAAGTGGATACAGAGATCCTCAACCAGGCCCCAGGTGGAGCTCCAGGTGTCCAACTGTCGAGAAGGAGGAGGGACTGCAGGAGCGTGAATTGTTGAGACCAAGATTGGAGGAAGCACAGGGACAAATGGCCAAACTAATGGAAGCACATGAATTGTGAACCAAAGGCTGTGGAGCCCCCAGCTGGATCAGGCCCTCTGGATAGGTGAGACAGTTGAATGGCTTGAACTGTTTGGGAGGCACCCAGGCAGTGGGACCCAGACCTGTCCTTAGTGCATGAGCTGGCTGTTTGGAACCTTGGGCTTACACAGGGACACATGCTCAGTCTGGAAGGAGGGGACTGGAGCTGCCTATACTGAATCCACCAGGTTTAAATGAGTCCCCAGGGGTGTCTTGGTCCTGGAGGACATGGGAATGGAGGGGAGGGGCTGGGGTGAAGGTGGAGGTGGGGGCAGGAGGGGGGATTACAGGGGAACCCATGCCTGATGTATAAAATTAAAGCACAAATATAATAATAAAAAAAAAGATAGAACAAGTAGATAACAAGAAGCCTGCCACAGCCACACAGTTTGTAAACAAAAAACAAAAACAATGAAAACAAAAATATATAATTATATATATCAGATATAGATATATAAAGTTTTTAGTATTATGATGTTGCTTATTAGAGTCATCTTTACAATGTTGCAAATAAAGAGATTACTGTAGTTCAGTTATTTTCTTTGCATTATCTTATATATTCAGAAATGAGGTTATTGGAATTGTCATCATTTTGCTGTTTTTAATTAGCTTTGACCTCTCTAAAGGAAACTTAGTTTCATCAAATGAGCAATAGAAACAGCATAAAAATATACTTCCTAGTGTTGTTTGACCATATAGATCATATATATGTTTATATAGAAATAGTATATACAGATGTGTATATAAAGAGTACATATAGTCTATATGCATATATTTGTATATATCTTTATACTGATATCCATGTTGATAGGATTTAGTATACTTATATTTATTGAAAATATGTTAACAATATTTCTATGAAATATTATATCATTTTAATCATGTAGTAACATGTATGTGACAGTATGCTTGTGTACACAGACCTGTATAAAGCAGTATGTTAAGTTGTTTTGATTGAGCTACTGTATGATTAGTAAAGTTATTTGACCTTTATATATATATATATGTGTGTGTGTGTGTGTGTAAATATAAACATCTATATGTATTTCAATATATTTGCATTTAATTACTATATAATAAGGATTTTTCCCCTTGGACAGATTATATAATAGCCAATGGAGTCTGTTTAAGAATATTGTTGTATTTAACTATCAATTTTATACTTTAAGGAAGATTTCTGTGTTTTTATGTTTTTTTACTTATAGAGGGCATACACATGCCAGTGCTTGTTTTTTGGAGTCAGAGAACAACTTGAAGAAGGTACTTCTTCCTTTCCATGTGTGTCCCAGGATCCAGTCCTAGTTATTAGGGTTGGTGAAAAGCTCCTTTACCCATTGAGCCTTCCTATTTACCCATTACTTCCTTTATATAACTCTCACTGTTGGAACTTTTCCAGACCTGCTCATATCCTTTAAGTAAACATAGTTTGTTTCATTGCCTATAAAGTCATGGCTCATGTTCATGATCCAAATTTGTCTTCCAATGGGCAAATGCCTTAGAAACCTCTCAGGTTTCGAATTTCTCTCTCCTCACCTCTATTTTTGGACTTTAATAGTCCCTAACTATACGCTGATTTATAGTATAGAAGCAAAGTGTAGCAAGTGAATCACGAAAAGACAAGTTTCCCTTTTGCTCCATACCTTACAATCCTTATAAACTCTCAAAATTTGACCATTCTGTTCTATTCCAATGGCTTCAAATAAAACTTCTCCATTTACTATGCAATACAAAATAATAAATAATTTCATAAAATTATTTTTGGTAAGCTACAATTTATTTTTTTCTACCTAATCAAATTAGGCATTTTTATAAGTCAACTATATAACTTCAAGAAAGTTTTCACTTAAAACAAAAAGACTTCCAAATAATAATAATAATAATAATAATAATAATAATAATAATAATAACATATTGGGGTAGTGACACAGCTCAGCAAATAAAGGCCATCGATCTTTGCAATGTCTGACTTCTTGCATTCAGTTCCCAGAACCCACATGGCAGTAGAAGGAGAGACCCAGCTCTAAAAAGCTGTTCTCTGACCTCCACACACATGCTGTAGCATGCACCCCTGGTCATCTGTGTGTGCACATGCAAAATCAAATGAACAAAGTTTACAATCACTAAAAGGAAACAACCTTAAAACTAACCTAACTATAAACTGTCTTTGTGTGCAACTATGTGAAAAACAAATAAAAATGATGATCTAAATTTATTTGAAAGGTCTTTTGTTATTTTTAATTATATATATTGAATTTAATTATGTGTGTAGGTATGTTCCCATGAGTGCTAGAGTCTGTGGAGGCCAGAGGTATCATTCTGCTGAGGCTGGATTACAGATGATTGTGGTGGTAGTGGGTTCCCCGAAATAATGTGCACCCTAATAAACTTACCTGGGGTCAGAGACAGAACAGCCACAATATTAAACATAGAGGATAGGCAGTGGTAGCATACGTTTTTAATCCTAGCATTCCAGAGGCAGAAATCCATCAAGGATACAGCCAAGCCATGGTGACTCACACCTTTAAACCCAGAAAGCAAGCCTTTAATCCCAGGGAGTGATGGCATAAAGCAGAAAGGTATATAAGGCGTGAAGACTAGGAACCAGAAGCTTTTGGCTGGTTAAGCTTTTAGGCGTCTAGCAGCAGTTCAGCTGAGACCCATTCGGATGAGGACTCAGAGGCTTCCAGTCTGAGGAAACAAGATCAGCTGAGGAACTGGCAAGGTGAGGAAGCTGTGGCTTGTTCTGCTTCTCTGATCTTCCAGCATTCACCCCAACACCTGGCTCAGATTTGATCTTATTAATAAGACCATTTAAGATTCCTGCTACAGATGGTTGGTCGTGAGTAGACAATTGGCATACACACTATTAACTGCTGACCCATCTTTCCGGCCACTCAGCTTTTATTTTAAGTGAATATTTGTCACTGCTTTAGACTTTGTGTTTAGTCATGGATGAAAGACATGTTCATTAATGCTATCAGGTCCCCATCTGACCCGGAATCCCTGTCAAACGAAGCAGATGTGTAGTGGATAGCCATCCCAGCATTGGCCTGGAAGTTCCAACCCCCATTGAGGCTTTGGTAATGGTCACGCCCACAAGGCAGGGCGGAGGAGGAAGTGGAAGACCAAGGATCGAGAGGAGGTCTCTCTCTTGGTTCTGGGACCCTGGACGCTGGAGGTAGACCGAGCAGAGTTCTCCAGAGAACACCACTGGACTGTGCTATAACTTTGCCAGACCCTGCAACCTATCCCTTCATTTGTAAGTAACCACCCTTTTAACTATGTGGAGTGGCCTTAATAATTTCACCAATACAGATGTCATTGTGTTAATAATGACAATAGTAAAGACCTATAAAGAATAGAATTCAACAGCAAAGAGGAGAGATTATTACATTTTGCAGAAGCAAAAACAGGAAACTCTGAACTTGGACACTGATCATAGCAATTCCTGTCCCTTCTGGCTTTAAGTATTAAAGAATTCACTAGATATTGTCCTGAAAAATGTCCCACTGAACAAGTCTGCACTAGAAATACTTATTTTTCACATATCTGTGTGAGCGTGCACACTCAAGCACTTATATTCTATAAATATATTTCATTAGTTTAATTCAGTTTAGAAGTACCACAGATATGATTTCATGAAATTACAGTGTTAAAATGCTTTGTTTTTTAAAAAGTCTGTATTTTAATTTATAAGTATATGTGCATCTGTGGTGTGTGTGTGTGTTTGTGTGTGTGTGTGTGTGTGTGTGTGTGTGAGAGAGAGAGAGAGAGAGAGAGAGAGAGAGAGAATGTGTATGTGTATAAAGTTTGTGTCAGAGGCCATGATGGCCAGAAGAGGTTGTCAGCTCCCTAGTCTTGAATTATAGTCCATTGAGAACTGTCCAGTTTGAGTATTAGGAACTGAACTTCAGTTCTGTGAAGTAGTAGCAGCTTCTCCTAACTGCTGACTCAGCTCTTCAGCACCTAAACTCTTCATTTGCATTGAACAGTTTTCACATTTAACTTATGTACAACTAGCCATTGCTATGAGGAAAAAAATGATAATGAAATTTGATGTCAACTGAATTTGCAGCGGAAACTTTAAGACTGTGGTGTAGTGTGCAGGAAGTCCAGAGTTTTTGTGTTACAGGGATACCCATTTATTTTTTTCTTAGCTCTCTCACAACTGAGGGATCTGGTTTTTAGCAATGCATATAACCTAAATGTACTACAAGGTGATGTATTTAACAAACATGATGGGAAGTAATGAATACGTATGAGTGCAGAATAAAAAGCCTGTGAACCCAGAGACATCTGTGAGCTGGGAAGATTTGCTGGATATGATATGCTTCACTGAAAATTCAGAAGAGATTGTTCAGCTCAAGCAGGGATGTTCCCCACACAGGGGAAGCAGAACAGACTTCCATAGTTGGTACACTTCCAGCAGTGCAACAGAACAGCAGTGGAATCACAGATTCAAGGTGAGTCTGGATATAACAGGGAGGCACTGTCTCAAAACTGAAAAAACAAAAACAAAACAAAACAAAACAAAACAAAACAAAAAAACAGAGATGGCTGGCTGCCTGTGGGCAAGAAGTCATGTTGCATTTCATGGTGACTCAATTTGCATCCCACACCAATGCAAAATGCCAGGAAAAATTATCTTAATTAATTATTATTATTTTTTTTTACATCCCAACACAGTTTCCCCTCCCTCCTTTCTTCTCAGTTCCTCCCCCACCTCCTCTCCCACCCCATCCACTCCTTCTCCACTTCAGATACAGGCATCCATTGGATATCAGCCAGCCATTGTATATCAATTTGCAGTGAGACTAGGCACCTCCTCTTCTTTTATGGCTGAATGAGGCAAGATGGTAGGAATAATGAATCCTCAAAGCAGACAACAGAGTCAGAGACATCCCTATAGCTGGACTGTTTCTCTCCAGCTCCTGCCAAAACCTGGCAGTCCCACAGCCCACTTATAAAATAAACAAACAGATGCTTATTTTATTTATATTATTTGGCTTAATGGATCAGGCTTTTTGTTATCTAGTTCTTATATCTTAAATTAATCCATTTCTATTAGTCTATAAGTTGCCAGGTGGCTCATGGCTTACTGGTACCTTACATCTTGCTTTTCATGCCGGAGGCTGGCAGCATCTCTCTGACTCAGTCCTCCACTTCCCAGAATTCTCCTCTCTCCTTGTCCTACCTATACTTCCTGCCTGGCTACTGGCCAATCAGTATTTTATTTATTAACCAATCAGAGCAACACGTTTAACATACAGAACATCCCACAGCACTTCCCCTTTTCTTTTTTTTTTTTCAAAAAGGAAGGTTTTAACTTTCACATAGTATAATTACAGATAACAAAATAATTGTCAAACAAGAATTACAGTAATAATATCTAGTCTATTTATAATATCTAGTCTATTTGTATTTAGCAAAATTATAGGAGATATCCTACCTATTCTATATTTGTGAGTCTAAGGTTTCATATCTAACTTATCTTTTGTCATAACTAAGGAAAATTATAACTATCTAGTCTTCAACTACCTCAAAGACCTCAAAAGGATATAATACTACCTGAGAAATGGGACAAGGATGTAAACAACTTTTGAGAGTCTTGCAAGAGTATACAGAGACAGCTGGCAGCCTGAAGAGTCATCCAAAGTTCCTTTGTAAAGTTGGGCCATCTGTCTTCATCCCACAGATCTAGGGTCTCTCAGTCACTTTCTCAATGTCCTGTAGAATGTCTGGCTGTTTCCTCTGTGAAGCAGGAATGTGAAGGACCATTTTGCCAAGCAAAGTTCAGTGGTCACTTTCCTATGGGTCCTGCATGTCCGGTCAATCAAGCAGTCCAGGCAAGAACAGTTTCTTGCCAAAATAGCTATTTTTGCCAAGGTGAAGATAAACTTCATATAGAGTGTCTTCAATGCCCATCCTCCTCTCTGAAGTAAATCCGGTGCTGCCATGAGCAGTCATGTCTCACTGTCCAGAAATTCTAAATTTTTAAAACATTTTAAATGCCATATTCTGTAGGTCTTTGAAGTGTTTGAAGATTACCTATCAATCTCAAATATATCTATGTATACCTAGAAAACTTAACTAACATGGCTACAAGTTTAACTGTCATAGAATACTAATTATTAATCAGTATTTCTTAATTATACATTACAATATAAATGAGTTACATAAACATAATACCTTAAACAAGAGTAGAAATATATATATATATATATATATATATATATATATATATATATATATATATATACAGTATAACAAAATTAATTTTAAAATTGTATCAATAAAGTAAAATCTACAGCAATGTAAAACATTTCTAAATAAGTTGCTCTTTAAAAGAAGGTTCCTTGATCTACCCTTCATCGTATTAAATCTATATCACATCCCATTTTCTTCTTTAGGAAGAGATCGCATTTATAATCAACCCTTTTTAAATAAAAATATTGGTTTTTCTCTGTCCTATACCAGAGGGTTCTTCTGATATGGGACACAAGGATCATTTAACCTTTTTTTTTTTTTTTTTTTAGCAATATGTTTGGGTTTAGTTAGACAAGGAGTGAGCCAATACCATCTCCAAAGCTAGCTTGGTATAGAATTTGGGAATATCTTCTCTTAATACTTCCTGCTGGAGGGGGGCGCTATATGTTATGGGGACACAAAGAAAATTTTAGGATTATTGAGTAGTCTGTGAGGCTGTACTGTCTGAGCCAGTTGTCTTGAAACCATTCTGGATGGTGGATCATCTGGGCCATGGCATTATCAGAGACCTTCAGGGAGTCTTGGCTGGTCAACTTAATATACAAATCTGATGTATATTAATCTGGAACAAATCCATAGCCTCTGGCTTTCTGTGGAAACAAAAGTAGAGCCTCCTTTCCAAAGCAACATATCCTTAGATCCAAATTTTGAAGTCAAGGTACCTTTAAAATATACATATGGGTTTAACTCAACAGCTTTTACGATCAAATGTTTTTCTGCAGTTAAAAATCCCAAAGACAAGACAATCCAGATTCTCTGTGTAATATCCATCTTTATGTGGCTTATTTTTTATACTACCTTTACTGTCTCTGTAAAGACTTTATTTTTAAAAACTATGTATTTCTTTATATAACTGTATATATTCCCTTTTTTTCTCTCTTCCAAGCCTACATACATTTTTACACACATTGTAAAGCATTTAAAGTCTTGTTTCATCTGAATCTGCCTTATTGTTTAACTATTGCTTTAAAATGTAGCATTTGTAAAACTAAAATGGCTACTGTGGCTGGTGGCTCTGCCCACCTCAGCTTCCCAACGTGGTACATTTATCACCAGCTCTGGGAGCTATCAACTCTTAGAAACAGTGGGTCTATGCTTTTATCAAAGCAGCTTGTAGCCCAGAAACCTCTTTTTTCTTTTTCTTTTCTTTTCTTTTCTTTCTTTCTTTCTTTCTTTCTTTCTTTCTTTCTTTCTTTCTTTCTTTCTTTCTTTCTTTCTTTTTTTTGTAGTAGCAAAGTCTAAATCCACCACAAAGCATAATGTGCCCCTTGTAGAGGCCTCATTACCGCCATACTGCTGGTCAAATGCACATGCCAGGAACCTGCCAACATGAGAGAGACAACTAGAAAGCTGTATTTGGCTTCATTTTGAAATGCTTATTAAATATTCTCAGGTTTAAGGTGGAAACTCCAGCCATTGCATGCCAAATGGAGTTAACTTTCATTGTGGCCAAATAGCCACTAGACAACAAAGTATCCTCAAATCAACTGCTGATAAACAGGACAGACAGGACATGACACAAGGACTACCAATTCTGGCCAAGATAAGTGTGGTTGTGACTTTATCAAAAGGCATCTTCTGAGGCCAGGGCATTATGACACCATTCCTGAAGTGAGTGGCCTTTGCAATCAGGAAAAAGTACAGTGCCCTTTTCTTCAAAGGCAGCTCAACAGGCAGTGGGCCAATGGCTTCTGATGTGCATTGGAACAGGAACTGAAACAGTTATTCTTGAAGAGTAACTAAGCTCACCCCTCTCAATGGTAGACTGGCATTTAATAAAGAAATATGGAGAAGAATGGGATGCCACAGCTAAGAAGAATGGACAGCAGAATTTAAAAAAAAAAAATCAACAATTTCCAGAATTTAAAATCCTGAATCATGACATGACACTAGTAGAATTCAGGTATTTATGGTACATGGACTGCTCTCACCAAATGTGAGGTTGAATTGTTGACCTTGTGAGTCTGTAAGATACGCTAAGCCTATAGGCTGAAGATGGTGCCCCGACACTGTGGAGAAACCTCAGGTGACTATCCAGTCAGCTAGCTGTTTCTGTCAACTCACATTTTTTTTGGAAGCACTTGCATGCACTTCCTGTTTTTTTTTATTTTTTATTATGTAATAGTATTTCCTTCTTGGGTATCTGAGGGAGTTGAAGATGAGTTAGTTATATGTTGAAGATTAGATAGTTATAGTTATAGTTTTCCTTGTTAAGAATTTCAGAAAAGAAACTCACTAAAGAGTAAGTATATAAATTTGAAAGACATTATAAGACAGTTCTGTTAGTAATATGTTAGGATAGAAAGTGAATCAAGTACATTTTGGACTTACTAAAATAGGATAGATAATGGAATTATTTTCTCTGAATTTGTCAAATGCAAATGGACTAGACATTGTTTAGGTCTTTTGCTTGTATATACGGTATATAGTTATTGTACTTTTGTATATAGTTTTTTATATTAGTTATAACTTTTTTCCTTTTTTCTTTTTATTAAAATAGAAAAGGGGAAATATGGTTATATTTTATTTGTACTGAAATGTGATTTTATTTGTGTGTTAATAAATAAAGTTGCCTGGAGGTCAGAGCTAATAGCAAGCCATAGCAGAAGCCTGGCGGTGGTGGCACACACCTTTAATCCAGATCACATGACAGGCAAATCTCTATGTGTTCAAGGATACAGCTAGGATGGAGACACATGCTTTTAATCTCAACACCAACCATAGAAGACCTGGAAGTCTGCTTAGACAGGCAGTGATGAGGAGGTCATGTGCGTAGGTTTACAACCAATGAGAAGACAGAATAGAAAGTCAATAAAAAGACAGATACATAGGAAGTAGGTCTCTTTCTGAGGGGAAGGACGACAGCGACAGCCAAGGGTAAGAAAGGCAGTGTTAAGTCTCAGCTCTCAGCTACTGCTCTGACCTCTTGGGCTTTTAACTCTGCATTTGGTTCTGTGTTTCTTAATTAAAAAGACCATCTCACTGTAGGACTATCACAGAACATCCAATTTATATAACTAACACATATGCAGAGGACATAGGTCAGTTTCATGCAGGCTCCGTGATGGTTGGTTCAGTCTCTGTGAGTCCCCATGAGCCCAAGTTACTTGGTTCTGTGGGTTTTCTTGTGGTGTCCTTGACACCAGTGGGTCCTACAGTCTTTCCTCCCCCTCTTTCACAGGACTCCCAGAGCTCTGCCTAAAGTTTGGCTGTGGGTCTCTGCATCTGTTTCCATCAGTTGCTGGGTGTAGCCTCTCCAATGACAGTTGGGCTAGGCACCAATGTATGAGTTTACCAGAATATTATTAGGAATCATTTCATTGACATTTTTTCTATTTGTTTTGTTTTTCCTAGTCGTGTTTGTTTCTATCCTAGGTATCTGGGATATCCCACCTCTGGGTCCTGGCCCTTAGCCAGGTGCTCCCTTTCAAGGTATGGGTCTCCAGCAGTGCCAGTCTTTACTTTATCACTCCACAATTTCTGCACCATCTGCCCACCACACACGTCTTATAGGCAGGACAAACTGTAATAGAAGGGTTTGTGGCTCCCAGTCTCTCCACTGTAAGTATTGCCTGGTTAGAGGTAATGGCCTGTTCATGCTCAGTATCAATATTGCTAGGAGTCTTAGCTAGGATCACCCACATAGATTGCTGGGAGTTTCCATTGCTCTAGATTTCTACCTCATCCCAGAGAATCCAAGGGAGTGGCAAAGGGATCAATGAGCCTCAATGGCAAGAAGCTCAGTGTGGCTCAACGGCCTCGACTCTCTCAGAAAAACACCTGCTTTCCAGTTTACTGAGAGACCCTGCCTCAGGGTAATAAGTCAGAAAATTATAAAGAAAAACATCCAAAGCCCTCCTCTGGCCTCTGCACCTGCCTGTGCATATGATTTTATACATATGTATATGGCAGGGGCATTTGCAGGTTTGTGTGTACATACATACACACACATGCACACACTAAAAGTAAAAATAAAACTACAGGCAAAAACAAAGGAAAATGAGCAAATAAACAAATGACCAGTAGAATTCCCCTTGTTGGTGCCTCATTTTGGCAATGGGACCTGAATACTTGATTCAGAGGACTGTTGGGTTTTAGAAATAGATCTTCTGTACCCCAGTACAGATGCTTGGAGTCTGAAGGTGTCTTGTTCTTCTTCATAGGTGCAGTGGAGCTCAGCTGAATTTCAGGCAGCTGAGGGAAACATGGGAAAGTACAGTCAAGGACCATGAAATGGTTTAGTAGATAAAGGCACTTTCTGGCAAGCCTGGTGAGCTGAATAGAATCCCCAGACACACATGTTGAAACCAGACAACTGATTTTTTTCAAGTTATCTTCTGATCATCTTTTTCATACTGTAGTATGCATGTGGGGACCAGTCTACCATTTACCTATTTGACAGGCTGTGTACACAATAAGAATTCATTTGATTCTAATAAATGCAAAATTCAAAATTCATCAGTCATTTTGTGTCAGTACTGTAAATATTTTTTTCAAGGTTATGTGGTGAGTATCATTGTCATTTTCATTTTACTAATGATGAAACAGGCACAGGTTTTTAAATACTTTGCTCAGACTTCCTAGACAATGTTGGGTGTAGCTAATATGGCAAATACAGACAGTGAGGCAATGTGGCCTACACGTCTAGACTGGCTCACAGACTGGGCCACACCACTGGGTGCTGATCACTTGGGTCAGCACAGCCAAGAAAGAATTCTTCATCTTCAGCTGGAGATGGACTATGGCCAAGGTTTGTTTTATCATGAAGTTCAATGGACAATGAGTGACCCACAGACTATGTAAGGCAGTGAACTCACTCCAAGCCAGGAAGATAGCTGTAGCTGTAATTTCTAGCTATCACTCCTTGAACAATGGATATGTTTGGGCTGAGAGCAGTCTGATCTCCTTCAAAGGGTCAAAGAAAAATGTTGAGATGCTTTGTTTATTTCCTGTAAATATGAATGGAGGTACCACTCATCTATAAGCCTAAAGACAAAAGAGAACTTAATGGAGGCCTATGGCTGAGTGCTATGCTTTTTCTATGTAAGTGATTTTATTTTCAACCAAGCAACTGACCTAAAAGTAAAAATCAGAAAAATCAAGAGGGACTTCTTTTGGTTAGTGTTTCAGCAATTTTATCTCAAGTTGTGTATTTTTACAAATATAATTCATTGACTCCAAAATGGACCAGGAAAGTTAAAAGCAGCTTATACAATCATCACACATTTACAGAAGGTCTAGTATTTACTTAGAATGACTATGAGAACATAATAAATAAGATGAATATTCAAGACATTCTCACTCTGGTTTAAGAAAACGATGTGATGCTTATGTTCAAATCATAAAATTCAGATCCTAGTTTATCTTATTTTATTTTACTTTATTGTTATTCTTTAGGTGTTTGTTTTCCAATGAGAGAAAGGAAGGGTGTGAACTGGGATGGAAAGGAAGATGGGGAGAATATCAGAGGAGTTGAGGAAGGAGAAACCAAAACCAGAATATATTGTATGTAAAACATCTATTCATTTCTTATACATACAAACCCACACCCTTTCTGTCTCTCATTGGAAAACAAACAGACTTTGAGATCCTTCTCATCATATTGAGTTGACTTAAGGTGAGTGGAGTTACCTATTCCTACTGTAACTTGAAGATATGCAATGGCTGGTATTCATTGAAGGTCTGCCCTTTTCTGGGGAGAAATGGAGAAGTAGATGAGGAGGGCATATGGCAGGTGTAGGGGAGGTATTGGGAGGAGAGTGGGGAGGTAAAACAGAGGTCATGATGTAAAAAATAAAAAATATATTAAACAAGAAAACAAGCAGATATCTAAAGAATAATAATAAAACAAGACAAAATAAAACAAAAAAATCTATTTTCAGTAAAAGAAAAATAGAAAAAAAGACCCTAGCTGAAAATCTACAATGCATAATATGGTGTGTTGTAGAGAAAGAATTCAAAATGTAGACTATGAACATGATTCATTTCCCATGTGACTAATGTAGCTTTTGACAGAGAACAGATGTACAAGGCTGGACACCATTTGTCTGTCAACAGAAGTGTCAGAAAACTCTCCTTAATGAGTCATAGGCAGCAAAACATTTCAATCTCTCTTATGTCATTTTCTCTGATTTAATTAAGGCATTGGGGATATATGTGAGCTTTATTTTAAGAAACTTGTAGCCAAAGTGAACTTATACTTTAAGGTGTTAGAAAGCTATTGCCTGAAATTGGCTTGTAATGTAACATAGTCACACACATTTGTAACTGTGATTATCATGTGCTAATACCTCATGTCACAATGGTACAAGAAGTTGGACATTGTACAAATGAACCAAAATGTTGATTAATGTAATTTTCAAAAGCCAAATTTATTAACATATTTCTAAATTAAGTAATATTCTGTTTCTTGATTTGTAGCTAATTTTCATGGACATAATGAAAATGTAAAGCCCACAGATACATATAAGAAAATAATTATAATAAATAAACAATAAAAATTTTAACATCCCTCTCTTGTATGCAAATGTGGAGATAAGAAGATTGTTTTTAGGAGCTGGTTCTTTTCTACCATTACTGAGTGGATACTGGGAATTGAACTTGGATCATCAGGATTGGCCACAGGTGCTTTTACCCCCAGATGTTTCCCAACCACCCAAATAAATATTCTTTTAAATATTTCCATTGCATAAATAATCATATATATCTCATGTATTTTCCTTCTAATACACACATAATGCATTACTTCTGCTTGTATGAATTTTAAAAATTATTCCTATGAGAAAGTGTTTTAGCTAATGGAGCTTATTGTACTATTGATCAGTGACCAGTGGTTGAATGACTTGTTAAGTGGTTTGACTAAATGCAACTCTTAAACACTTTTACTTGAAACAGATTTCATCAATAATGTTTGATCTGCCAGGGTTGTTTTCAAAAGAAATGCTGCACTAAGTGTGTATGTGTGTGCACATAAAAGCAATACCTTAACATGAAGTTTCTTCGGTTTGGCACTATTAACATGTTAGATCAAATAATTTCTTCTACAAGGCCCCTCATACACTGAAGAACATTCCTGTATGATTGTGTCTGTTTGTATGTGTATGTGTGTGGTATATATACATGCACTTACATATGTTGTAACAGGCCTCCAGACCTTAGCAGGACCCCAGACCTTAGTACAAGTGAGAGTATGTTCAAAGTACCATTCAGGCCTTGAAACCCAGCACAAAGACATCACCTCCTACTAAAATAAAATAAAGAAATAATCCATAAAAGTCCATAGCTGTGGAAAACTCCCTAAATCTATTAACTCTGCTTTTGTTGCTTCTGTAATTCTGCTTCTGGTTAACTGTTCTAGCTAACTGAGATGTGGCAACCCAGAATGTGGTTTTTGTGCTTAAAACTCATCTCAAGAAAGGATTGGAGATGTGGTCACACACCCACTCGCTGTAGTCACCAGCAGACTAATAAAGACTTTCTATTTGCTTAAACCAGTGTCTGAGTAGTCTTCTCTGGTGAGTACCTCACAATAATGTGTGGATGCATATGTAGGCATATAATTGCACATGTATGTGAAGGCCAGAGGCTCATGTCTAGTGTCTTCTGTGATTATTCTTTACTGTTTTTTGAGGCAGGATCTTTTTTTGCAGTCATACTCACTGATATTTGTGGCCCTTCTAGTCAGTTTGCCCCAGGGATCCCTCTCTCCTGCTCCCAAGTGCTTTGGTTACAGCTAGGACACTACACATATCTAACGTTTGCACCCAAGTGCTGGAGTTCAAGACTCCATTCATGGTTGCGTTACAAATACTTTATGTACTGTAGAATTCTCCAACCTCTCAGTGTGAAGTATTTAATGATATTGCGAGACTTTACTCTGTAGTTGCTTCTGATGTCTTCCCTCACCAGTTAGGAAAACTCCAAATGTATGAAAATATGCAAACTAGGCTCTGGGTTGCAAATTCAGAGGACCAAGTTCCCATATGTAGATCAAGTTGGCCTCAAACTTTTTATGTAATCCAGGCCTCACACCGATGGGTGGTGACCTTGACTCTGCCTCCCAAATTCTGGAATTACCAGTTCACACCAACTTGTCCAGCTCACACTGATTCTTTCTTGGTAAGAGAAGAAGCAATAAGAAAAAAAAAATTAAGAATCACAAATCAAAATAAGAATCTTAAGAGAGTACTTTTTATAGAACATTCATGAAACTTGGGAAGCAATGTTAATTGTAAACTATTTTGGGGATTTGAAGCCAATGTTTATTATTAGACTAAATTAAATAAGACTAACTAGCTAGTAATACACTATTTTTAATGGTACGATGTATAAAGGAAAATAACTTATCTCTCTTTACAATTGAACTTATGTGAATCCCAACTACAAAAACATAATAATGAAAATCACTGTTTACAGGGTTTATTAAGATTTATTTTCATTTTTGTTTATGTGTATGTGTCCACGTGAGTGTATTCCATCTGATTGTGGACATCTGAAAGCCAGATAGCCTGAAGCTGGAGTTATAGGCAGTTTTTCAGGGAACAAAACCAGGTCCTCTGTAAAAGCCCTAAGTACTTCTAACAACTAAGTCATGTCCCCACTCTCTTGGCAGTTTCTTTTGGCCCTGAAACATTAACACCTGAAAGTCTAAACTAATATTTTTTATAGTGGAAGATGAACATAATTTTATTACAAAAATAATGAGCATTTCAAAATGATTTACTTCTCATCTTATTACCTATAATGAAAAATGGAATGCTACTTGACAAGTAAAATAACTTAATAAGAAATAGCAACTGTCTAAAAAAATATGTGAGTCATATCACAAAATATGATCACACATTTTTAGCTGCTAGAAAAGCCTAAACAATTTCTTGAAACTCACAAAAACAATTGTATACAAAAGGAAGAGAAAGAAATGGTTTGTGAAAATTCTTAAACATTACCTTTAAATAATAATGGCAGTAAAGAAGGAATTTGCATACCAAAGAGTAATTTTTATCTTCTACAGTGAAAATAATCTTTAGTATCAATGATGAGTTGAGACTTAGTCATGTCTTACATGCACTTGCTGTGTCAGTATGAGGACCTGAGTTCAGATCCCCAGCATCAATAGAAAAAGGAATCAGCTTGGAACACTCAGCCCTAAACTGGATATCTCCATCAAATCTCTCCCCTCAGCACTCAAGGGAATTTGATGAACCCTGCTGAAGAGGAGGCATAAAGAGTGGAAGAGCCAGAGAAGATAAAGGACACCAAGAAAACAAAATCCTCCAAATTCCCATGATCAAAGCACTTATGAACTCGGAAACTGAGGCAGCATGCACAGGGCCTGCATGGGTCTTCATCATGGCCTTTGAATATACAATATGACTTCCAGTCTAGTGTTTTTATGGGAGTTTTGAGGGTGCAAACAAGTGGGTCTCTGTTTCTTGTGTCTGTTCTTGGACTCTTCCTTCTGTTGATTTTGTCCAGTTTCAATGCCTTAGTTTTGTTTTATTGTATTATACTATATTATATTTCCTTAGAAGTCTATTTTATTTTCTAATGAGAGACAGAAAAGGAAGGGTTCCAGATGGTGGGAGGAGCTGGGAGGAGTAGAGGGAGAAGAAACTATAATCAGGATATATTGTATGAAAAAAGAATCTATTTCTAATAAAACAAAGAAAAAAAAAAGTGGGCCAAGCCATACCTATTCTGAAACCCGAACAATCTGGAGATGGAAGCAGAAGGGGTCCCAGAGTTCCTCACTGTCAGCTTAGCTCAAGTTCAGTGAGAGACCCTATCTCAAACTAGTAAGGTTGAAAGTGATAGAGCAGGGCACACAGCATCCTCCTGTGGCCTGTGTGTGAATGCATGCATTATGTGCATGCGTGTGTGCGCATGCACACACACGCACACACATGCATACACACGCACACATGCACGAGAGGGGGGGGGATAGGGAGGGAGATGAATAATCAGAATGTGGCAAATCTTAATTTAAGATGAGTGATTTCTGTCAGTTTGAAAACAATTGAACTGACCATGTAGTTATTACTTATTTCTTTTACTAATAGGAAGGAATTTGAGTTTTATGAAGTTCCCTGTTGCCTTATCATGTGTATTATTCTTTGGGTAGAAAATGAAACTTCAGGCAGTATAAACCAAGGCAAGTTTTACTAAACTTGTTTCATGGTGTTCTCCCTCAGACACACATTTGACTTCAGCAGATAGAATTGCTCATACGTGATAGAGTGTTACAACACCATGAGTCTTTTTCACTGAGTTCACAGCACCACGCACATATGAACAGAATTTGTGTCTATGGCCCCCTGACATACACCTTTGTGGACGCTAAACACAGCTTCCATTGCAGAAGAGATGGTATAGTTTATTCTGTGCCAAATGTGTATGGTGATATTTAGATCAGAATAATCAGAAGGAACAAAGGTTCAGTTTGTTCTATGGGGCATATTCCAACATATAAATGATCCCATGAACTTTTTGCAGTTACCGAATGAAAGAAAACTGTAAATAAATCCCCTTACCAATAATTGTGTTAGGAACAAAAGGTTCCTAGAGCAACATGAAGAACCCTCTTCTGTAGGTTTTATATGATAGCTGATGACATTCTTATCTTTAGGACTGCTGGAAGCAGGTGGTTTGCTAAGAACACATTGTAAAGGTTTTATCCCTTAGCCATCCTGATGTAAAATCAGATACAGAGTTAGCAATGAATGACTATTATTGAATTTAATGATAATACAACATTACTTTGATTCTAGACATGCAATACTCCAATTCTGGAGGTATGATTTAATCTGCCAATAAGCTTTAGAGACTCTTCCATATAGTTGTTTTTTTTCCCATGCTGGTTTCCCTGTTGGACAAGCATCACCAATTTGAAATTTTATATCCCATGATGATGAAAGACTCATTCTTAGAATATGATAGAAATCATGTTGGCCCACACAAAGTTCAAGTGAGTGAAAATTGCTGCACATATGAGAAAAATGATTTTAGGCCACAACCCTTACTGAGGAATTATTGATAGTGATTGGGGAGAGAGCAATTATACTGAATAATGAAAGAAGACCCTTATGAAGCCACTGAGGAATTATAGTCTTTTAAAAAGTAAGAGGTCTGGATAAGCATAAAAACTCGACAAAAACATGATAAAAGAGAGAATATAATATCATCATCTTCATTTGTGATATCACTAAAAACAAGATCAGCATCATTTCTAAATTATTTTCATTATTTAGGAAAACATAATAAAAGCTATACCAATATTTCAAGTTTTAACAAACCTAAACTTAAAATGCTATTTAATAAATGTGTTATAAAAGGTTGGTAGTTGATAGAAATGCTATTAGAGAGAGTTCCATTTTGTTTTTGTTTTTTGGTATCTAACTTTGATACAGTTAAGATGTCCATATAGATATGTGGTCAGAAAGAGTTGGCACTAGTTTCAGGTGAGAATACAAGCCCATTATTATCTTGTCTGTAAATGAGAGCATGCAGACAAACATGATTTTGGAGAAGGAGCTGAGAGCCCTACATCTTGATCCTCAGGAATCAGGAACTGAACTATCTGTTGGGTGTATCTTGAGCCTATCTGAGTCCTCAAAGCTACCAACAGTAACATATTTCCTGAAACAAGATCATACCTACTCCAACAATCCAGAATAAAAGAATTCCTGAAGATATCATTATTCTGTATTTCAAGTTGTACTACACTGCTATAGTAATAAAAACCACATGGGATTGACATAAGAACAGACACATTGATAAATGGAATTGAAATGAAGGATGTTGATCAATGGAATTGAGTTGAAGACCCAGACATAAATCCATACATATATAGACATCTGACTTTTGATAAAGAAGCCAGAAATACACAAGGGAAGAAGCACAACAAATGGCACCAGTCAAACTGATTGACTTCATGTCAAAGAATGCAAATAGATCCATACTTATCACTCTGTATAAAACTCAACTTCAAATGGATCAAAGACCTCAACGTAAAAACAGAAACACTGAACATTATAGAAGAAAAAGCAGGTAATGGCCTTCAATTCAATGGGACTGGAAAAGATTTTCTGAAAAGAATGACATCAGTCCAATAACTAAGATGAATAAATTAATAAACAGGACCTCATGAATCTGAAAAGTGTCTGTATAGCAAAGCATGTCATCAATAGGACAAAGTGGCAACTTACAGAATGGAAAGTACTTTTATCAACTACTCATCCAATAGAGGACCAATATTGAAAAAAATATATAAATAACCCAAGAATCTAGATATTAAAAAATCAAATTAGCCTATTAAAAATGAGGTACATTTCTCATCTGTCATGTGGCATCATGGGTAGAAGAGAGATGCCACCCCATCAATACCTGAGACAGGTGGAAAAGTTGACTCTGAGGTTGTCAGAGCAGGAGAGCTGTTCATGTCCCTCATTAGCTGCAGCACTCTGCATAACAGCCCCTAAACCTCACCTGGTCAACACAGTAGAACTGGTACTGAAAATGTAGGTGTAGGAGAATGAAATCTGAGGGCATGAAAGTGGGGGAAATGGCCCTGCCGCTTGCTCATCACTATAAAGAGTGAACTAGCCAAGGCAGTGCTAAAGAGCTCACCCTTGTGGTGAAGACAAAGGAGAGCTTCTTTTAGAGCACCAGGTAGGGAGTGAAGTGTGAGGGTCAGTCCTGTGGACCCAAGACTACAAGATTGCCACTACACATCACAGAGCAGCAATGGGATGTTGAAGAAGAGTCCCACTGAGGGCCCAGTGTCAATGGTGTGGCAGACACCAGGGGCTTTGAGCCAGACCAATGATTCTTTGGGATGAATGCCTGCATGTAAAAATGTATATGGGTAAAGGGGTTTACTGTGTGACCCACTGTATCACACTGCAGTTTCCACGGTGGGATTCTCCCTTTATTCCTTTCCGCTCTTCTCTAAAAATTTATTTTGTTTTATTGGGGGCAGGACAGATAGTTGAAATCAGGAGATATGATGCAGAGATAGGATGTGAAAGATACAAGAATAAATAAAAAGAAAGTTTAAATAAATAAATAAATAATTTAATTTCCAAAAGAGAAATAAAAGGGGTACAGACCTAAACAGAGTATTCTCAAGAGAGGAATTTCCAATGGCTGAGAAATACTAACATAAATGTTCAACATCCTTAGCTATAGGAAAATGCAAATCAAATATTTCATCTTACAGCCATTAAAATGGCTAAAATCAATAATACAAGTGACAGTTCATGCTGACAAACATGTAAAATTAGGGGAACAGTCATTCATTGCTGGTGGGAGTGCAAACTTGTATAGCCACTATGGAAAGAAGTGTGATGGTTCCTCAGAAAGATGGAAATAGATCTACCTATAGATCTAGCTATACCACTCTTGTATAATTACCCAAAAGAAGCTTCACCCTTTTGGAGGGACACTTGTTCAAACATGTTCATTGCTGCTCTATTCATAGCTCTGAACTGAAAACAACCTAGATATCCCTCAACAAAAGAATGAAGAAAAATGGTATATTTACATGATGAAGTATCATTCATCCTGCTAAAAAAGAAAAGATATGAAATTTGCAGAAATGTGGAAGGGGTAAGAAAAAAACATCATCCTGATTGGGATAACCTACTCAGAAGATACATATGGTATGTTTTCACTTCTATGTGAATATTAGCTGTTAAATAAATAATAACGAAGCCACAGTCTGTAGACCCTGGAGGTCTAGAGGGAAGATCTAGGGGAAACATATGGATCTCTCAGGGAATAGGAAATAGAGTAAGTACATTTTATGAGTGCATAGAGAGTAAGATCTGGAACAGGAGAATCATATGGGGAGGAAAAGGAATGAAGGGAAAGACAACTAGACTTGAGGGGCATTTGAAAGGTGGAATGGAAACCAAGTACAATGGAAACCTCCTAAAATGTAAGAAGGTGATTCCAAATGAAGTCTCCAAATAGTAATAATAGGAAAAATGTAGTCCCAATTGGCCATCTCTCGTCACCAAATGAAAGTTCCAGTACCAGTACATGGAAATTTCTTTGGTACCATCCAATCCTGTGATCTAGACAGATCTCTCCCATCCACGGTCCCACAGCTGCTTATAAAATAATCACTCAGAGGCTTAATATTAATTAAAAACTGTGTGGCCTATGGCTCAAACTTCTTGCTAACGATCTCTTATAATTTAACTCAATCCATTTCTATTAATCTGTCTCCCCCATGTGGTTTCATGGCTTACCAGTAATTTCACATCTTGCTTCTCCTGGTGGTGGTTCACAGCATCTCCCCTATTCTCCTCTCTTCAGTTTGAACATACTTCCTAACTATATTCTGCCTCACCATTGGCCAAACAGCTTTATTTATCAACCAATCAGAGCAACACATATTCACAACATACAGAAAGATATCCCACATCACCTCTCTTTTTCTGTCTAATCAAAAAAGGCTTTTTGCTTTAACATACTAAAATTACATATAATAAAACACTCATCAAGCAAGAATTATAATATCTAGTCTATTTGTATTTGGTAAAATTAAAGAAAAAATTTATCATCTATCTTATTTTTGAGAATTTAACGTTTCATATCTAATTTTCCTTTTATTATGACCAAGGAAAACTATTATTATAATTATCTAGTCTTCAATTCCATCAAAGACCCCAGAAGGATATAATATCATCTGAGTAAACAGGAAGTTCAAGCAAGCAATTTCCATAATTCTAGAAATAACAGAGATATCTCACTGCCTGCACAATCACCCAAAGTTCCTTTGAAACTAAAATCTCTCACATAGCTTTTAGTGAAGTAGGAAATTTTAAGGACTGCTCCATCTATTCTGGCAAAGTTTGTCAGTTGCTTTACCCTGAATCCTGTAGAATGCCTGGCAGTGGCTTCTGCAAAGCAGGAACGTGAAACTCCATTTCTCCCTGAAAAGTTCAGTGGTCAACTTCTTATGGGTTCTGAATGTCCAGTTTAAACAGCATCTTGTCAAGCAGTTGAGGCAAGGGCACTTTTTTTTCCCAGGGGCTAACTTTTGCCACAAAGGTAGCAAACTCCATAATGAGTTTCTTTGATGCCCATCATCCTCTTTGAAGTACATGCTGCTGTTAGGGGCAGACATGTCTCATTTTTCAGAAAAGTGTTAGTTCCTAAAACATTTTTAATGCCATATACTGTAGATTTGTGATGTGCTTGAAGATTACCTGCCTAATTGAAATGTATCTATGTATATGTAGAAAACTTAATTAACATGACTATTATCTCATTATCATAGATGGCTAATTATTAATCTGTATTTCTTAATTATAAATTACAATTTTAAATGAGTTGCATAAAGACACACCTTAAACAAGAGTAGAAATATATATATATATATATATATATATATATATATATATATGCAGTTTAACAAAATTAACTTTAAATTTGTATCAATAAACTAAAATCCATAGCAATGTAAAACATTTTTAAATAAGTTATTGCTCTTTAAAAGTTTATTCAATAATCTACACTTTCTTTGTATCATAGCTATATCCCCTTTTCTTCTTTAGAAAGAGATTGCATTTATAATCAACCTGCTTTAAATAAAAATGAACACTCATAAACAATATTTTGGGAATTTTGGAGTAGCTTTCCATACTACTTCCTGCCAATTGGGGGTGATGGCAATCTTTTGGGGATACTGAGAAAATTAAGAATTATAATTAATTCTTGGCTATAGCAGTCTGTGAGGCTGTATCATCTCAGCCAAGTACCTTAAACCTGCTTTGGATGTTGGATCATCTGGGCCATGGCTGTCATCAGAGACCTTTCATGGGGACTTGATTGATCAAACCATATTAGTCTGGAAGCAATCCACAGGTACTCATCTTCTGTGGAAACAAAAGCAGAAGCTCCTTTCTAAAGCAACATGTCCTTAGACATAAATTTTGAAGTCAAGATAACTTCAAAATATACATAACCGTTAAACTTAGCCCCTAGAATCAAATGTCTCTCTGTAGTTAAAAATCCCAAATACAATACAATAATATGCATTATCCAGATTCTTTGTATAATTTTCATCTTTATGTGGCTTAACTTTTATATTATTTTTATTGTGTATTTAAAGACTTTATTTTTTAAAGTCTCTATTTTTTATATAATTGCTTATATTCCTTTTCCTCTTTCTTCCATGCTTGTGTATATTTTTGCACATTTTCTAAACTGTACAGAGTTTTATTCCATCTGAATAAGTCTTATTGTATATCTACAATCCTTTTCTTGCCAGGAGAGATTTTAAACTGCTAAACTGATCAGCAACTTTGGCTGTTGACTCCACTACACTAGGATTTTCAACATGGCAGAGGTACATTTACCTCTTAAGTCCAAGTGGATCAAAGACCTCAACATAAATCCAGTTACTCTGAACCTGATAGAAGAGAAAGTAGGAAGTTGTCTTGAATGCATTGGTACCAGAGATCACTTTCTAAATATAACACCAGTAGCACAGACACTGAGGGAAACAGTCAATCAAAGGGACCTGTTGAAACAGAAGCTTTTGTAGAGCAAAGGACATGGTCAACAAGACAAAGCGACAGTCTACTGAATGGGAAAAGGTCTTCACTAATCCCACATCTGACAGTGGGCTTATATCCAGAATATATAAAGAACTCAAGAAATTAGACATCAAAATGCCCAACAGTCCAATTAAGAAATGGGCTATAGAGCTAAACAGACAATTCTAAATAGAGGAAGCTCAAATGGCTGAAAGACATTTAAGGAATTGCTCAACATCCCTAATTATCCAGGAAATGCAAATCAAAACAACTCTGAGATACCACCTTACACCTGTCAGAACGGCTAAGATCAAAAACACAGAAGACAGCTTATGCTGGAGAGCATGTGGAGCAAGTGGAACTCTCTTCCACTGCTGGTGGGAATGCAAGCTTGTACAGCCACTTTGGAAATCAATATGGTGCTTCCTTAGAAAATTGGGAATCCATCTCCCTCAAGACCCAGCTATAGCACTCTTGGGCATATACCCAAGGAATGATCAATCATACCACAGGGGCATTTGCTCAGCTATGTTCATATCAGCATTGTTTGGAATAGCCAGAACCTGGAAACAACCTAGATGCCCTTAAACTGAAGAATGGATAAAGAAATTATGTAGCAGGAATCTTAACAGGTCTTATTAATGAAATCAAACCTGACACCAGTTATTGGGGTGAATGCTGGAAGATCAGAGACACAGAATGAGCTACCTCACCTCACCAGTTCCTCAGCTGGTCTTGTTTCCTCAGACTGCAAGCTTCTGAGTCCTCATATGAATGGCTCTTAGCTGAACTGTGCTCAAAAGCCTGAATGCTTAACCAGCCAAATGCTTAACTCTCTTCTGGTGCCTGATTTTCACACCTTGTAAATCTTTCTGTTCTCTGCCATCACTCCCTAGGATTAAAGGCTCTCTTTCTTGGATTAAAGGTGTGATTCACCATGCCTGGCTGTTTCCAATGTGGCCTTGAACTCACAGAGATCTGCCTGGCTCTGCCTCCCAAGTACTGGGATTAAAGGCATGTGCTACCACTGCCTATCCTCATGTTTAATATTGTGGCTGTCCTGTTGTTTGACCACAGATAAGTTTATTTCAGGGAACACACAATATTTTGAGGAACACAATACCACCACAATTCATTCATTTTTTTATTATTTCTTTCTAGGTCTGTGAAGAATTGTGTTGGTAATTTGATGGGGATTGCATTGAATATGTAGATTGCTTTTGGTAAGATCACTATTTTTACTATGTTAATCCTGTCTATCCATGAGCATGGGAGATCTTTCCATTTTCTGACATCACAGGGACAAATAGCCAAACTAATGGAAATACATGAATTATGAACCAAAAGCTGTGGAGCCCCCAACTGGATCAGGCCCTCTGGATAAGTGAGACAATTGAATAGCTTGAACTGTTTGGGAGGCACCCAGGCAGTGGGACCTGGACGTGTCCTTAGTGCATGAGCTGGCTGTTTGGAACCTTGGCTTATACAGGGACACTTTGCTCAGCCTGGAAGGAGGGGACTGGACCTGCCTGTACTGAATCCACCAGGTTGAACTGAATCCACAGGGGAGTCTTGGCCCTGGAGGACATGGGAATGGAGGGGAGAGGCTGGGGGGAAGGAGGGAGCAGCAGCAGGAGGAGGAAGAACAGGGGAACCCATGGCTGATGTGTAAAATTAAAACACAAATATAATAAATTAAAATAGGAGAAAAAATAAATGAAGGCCAAAAAAAAGAGATTTCTGCTACAATGAATGAATGAATGAATGAGTAAAAACTTAGCCTCTAGAATAAAGGTTAACAAAGGAAATGTCATTTATACCTGCTGAGGGAGGGAAACATTAGTTTTCTCCAAAGGAATGACACTGGATATATCAACCACTCTAGAGCAAGCCTCATGTTCAGTAGTTGACCAACCACTAGTGGACTCCTCAGGTTGACTTTTTTGTGTGTGCTCTTGTTTGATTTGATTTTATTTATTTTTGGGGGTGTCTTATTTATGCATGCTTTTTGGGTTGGGGAGGTTTTGTTGTTGTATTTGGTTTTCTTTTTTGAGAAAGATTTTAAACTTGGATGGCTAAGGAGAAAGAGAGGATCTGGAAGAACTTGGAGAAGAAGAAGGATGTGATTAAATATTTTGAAAATTAATAAGGAAATTGACAATACAAATAAGAAAATTGACAATTTATAAATACATTCTCTTCAATTTATCTATATTATTTCTATGAGTTTATTTCCAGGAATTAATTGGTTAAGAGAAAAAATTACATAGATTCTATGGTTTTTAAAGTCTTAACCAAATTTGTCAAGACATGACATCACAACCTATTGAAATTATGACATATAGCTTACAGGCCAAAGGAATAAGAGAATCCCAGAAAAAAAAGCCATCACATAAAAGGTCCAGTGATTGTTGGTAAAACCCCATTCTCTGAGAAAAGAATGTTTTCTAAAATGATACCAGTAGTGTTTGGTGAACTATCCTCTATATGTGAAGAATAACCTTGGAGTTTACTGTTGCTCTCTGAATGTGTGTTTCCCAGAACTCATATTTGCAACTTCTCCTAAAAGTGTGTTATATTAAGAAGTAACCACCTAGGAAGTGAGTAGGTCATGGAAATTCAATGTAACCTTTAGCAAAATAATAAGAGTATAAGTTACATTTATTCTTACACTCCTCAAAAGCATCCATCCTGCCAAACAGATGGCTTTGCTGTTAAGAGTGATTTCCCTGAAAATCGTATTACTTGAGTTCAATCCCCAGAATCAATGTATATATACAGATACAGTAGTGTACAGACCTATAATTATGACATGTCCTTCTATGGAGTTGGGAGACAGAAACTGGAGAATATACAAGTAGTCTGTACAGTATGGAAAGGGGAAGAAATAAGGAGAGACCTAGAATCAACCAGGTGGAAGTATAGAACAGACTCCTGATACCTGAAAGTTGTTAGTTATCCTCTGACCTTCACAACATACATGGTATGGCACACACACACACACACACACACACACACACACACACACACACACAAATAAATACATAAATAAACACAAAAACTTTAAACATTGGAATACTTCTTTGGATTCTTGATGTTTTGAGCTATGGCAAACACAGCCTTTAAGACAGCAAAAATGTTCAGTATGTGAGCTTTGTCCATGCAGCAACCATCTCTGTCCCTCAGATACTCAGATCTCTATGTTCCTTTTCATTATGTTGCAAATAATGTATAGGTAACCAATATTTTCTCAGATGTTCTTTCAAAAAGAATTCAAATAATGAGCTATTTTCAGAATTTCACTTCAAAGAAGTGAGTCTGAGATTCGATGAAACCTGTCCATAAAATTGGATTTACACTATTTGCCTGTGATTACATTATATTCTATATTCACACCCTATCCAACATTCAGAACTTTGGCCACTATATCTCAAGGTATCTAATATTACTACATGAGGCTAGTGCAGCAGACATCAAATTTCAACATCTGTAATCCACATTTACACATATATAATTTGTGTAATAGTTTATACTTCATTTAATAGTTTTTGCTTTATTTATTTTATAAGCCCTCCTCTTTTTATCCTTCTCTTTCTTGTTCCCAACTTTTGTGTGCATGTGTGTCTGTGTGTGTACATGTGTGAAAATGCTTTGTTAGGTTATGTAGAGGTCAGATAAACTTGCAGAAGTCAGTTCTGTCCAAGGACTCACAGTAGCTGTGGTTGCCTAAAAAGTTCAAGCTAGTCCACATTCTAGCCTGGAGTAGAAAGCAGATCATCAGTCTCAACCTCTAATTGGAGAGCTACAGAAAGTTGATGAATTCTGATTTTAAGGGAAGTTAGATGCCTTTAAAGGCATGTCTTGTGGTAGATAGATTACACTATAGTGGATAGTTCCAAACCTAGACATGTATGAGCACCACAAATTGTAGATATGTAATTAAATTTAAAAATAAGAAAGAGGACATGATGTGAGTGGTAGCAAGGAGTGGTAAAGGGAATTAAGATGAAAAGTTGGGATGAATATGATCAAAACACATTTTCCATCATTACCAAGAATTAATAAAAAATATAATAAATGAAGCCAATCTGTACTTCCACTATGTAAGTTCTAGGTATTGAGTTCAGGCCATCAGGCTTGGAAACAAAACCTTTATCTACTGAACTATCTTACTGGCTCTTCAGATTTATAGCATCTTCAAACCAACCTTAGAAACATGGCTTAGTGATGTTCTTCAACATAACTTTTGAAACAGTGGTATTACCTATAAAACAGCCACCATTTATACATGGATTTTCTCAGTGTGCAAATGCTTTAATTAAGTTTACACATGTGATCCCATTTAAGTCTCACAGCAAATGCAATAGAAAGTTTAATAACATCACCAGTTAATCAAATAAGATAGAACATAATTTAAATACCAATGCATCACATGTACACAAACCCTGTTCATCATCCTAGAACTCTAATTAAATTTTCAAACCTTTATTTAATTGATCTAATCTAGAAAGATATGAAGGTTCCATTTGCACACAATTTTCCTGTCTACTTTATAATTGTATTTCAGATATTAATTCTATGATTTAATGCATATAGAAGCTGCCTTCCATACATACATGCACACATACACACGCAAACACATATACACAATCATATAAAGTAATTTGTTCTAACTCAGTACTCTATGATTGTCTGTAAGTTAAAATCAAATATATTAAATATATCTTTATATTAAATATAATAAAATATCTTCAATTTTTGAGGATTCATTTTATTTGTATTTCTGTGTACATGGTTATAAGTGCCCAAAGGGGCCAGAAGAGGGCATCAAATTCCTTGGAGCTGGAGTTGCAGGCAGTTGGGAGGCACCTTGTAAGTGGTGAGAACTGAACCTGGATTCTTTCCAAGAGCAGCAATCTCTCATAAACTCCAAACGATCTCTCCATCACCTAATATCTTTATTAATGTATAAATTGATTTTATCTTTCAGATTTCCTTGTATTTAAAGAAATAAGTATTTGCCAGAACATAATAATAATTAAACTAGTATTCTAAATTGACACCTTTTTGTAGAAGCCGACATATAAATTTCTGTTCAGACCAGAAGTTAATAGGAGATAAAAATAAAGAGCTTTAACTATATGAACACTGTACATGACAAAGGAAAGATCTGATAACATGACAGTCAAATGCAAGTTATGTCATGTACAACAATAGTTCTCAGTTTCTCAAAACTGTATGTCCATCAGAATTAGCCAAAGGCCTTATTAAGATGCAGACAAATGGCTGGATTTCATCCTCAGATTCTGAATTAGTATATCTGAGGTATCTCAAGAACATGATTTTTTATTACTTCTCATGTGTTGCTCAAGTCACCAGGATGTTCACATTTCAGATCATCAGCGTATACTGTTTCCACAGCACCTACTTACTGCTTATTTGGGGGAATATTTGGGTGGTCTCCATATTAATCAATTTTCTCATTTCTGTGACAGCATAACTGGCAATAACAACATAATGGTGTGAAGATCTTCTTTGTCTGACTATTTGAAGCTGTTCTCTATCATGGCAGCAAGAGTTTAGGTAGCTGATCACACTGATTTATCAGTCAGGAGGTAGAGATATGAATGTTGGTACTTACAAGCCATCTATAATCATTTCTTTATTTTATTAAGTCCATTTTAGAGTGGATCATCCCTCCTCAATTAAAGCTACCAGGAAAACTCCATGTAAGTATCCTCTAGAATAATTCCAAATCTCTTTAAGGATGAACCGTTGGAAGTCTGGATAGATTCAAATAAGCACAATACTCATTTCAAATAAAACTAAATTCAGAGCCAGGCATGGACTCATCAATTCCATGAAGGTGAGGAAGCTGGGAAGGATAAATTTGCAACAACAGCTATAATGTAGCTGCAACTACTAATGCAGATTATGTAAGAACTTTTTTGCCAGGTGGTGATGGTGCATGCCTTTAATCCTAGCACTCAGGAGGCAGAGCCAGGTGGATCTTTGTGAGGTCAAGGCAAGCTGGGTATACAGACTGAGATCCAGGAAAGGCACAAACCTACACAGAGAAACTCAGTCTAAAAACAAAAGAACTTTTCTACAAAATCAAGCTGAGCTAATTGGGAGGAGCATGTCCAGACAATGCAGTAGATTATCAATGTGCATAAAACAGCCTTGTACTAAAATATGCCAGTAGCTAGAGAGGAAAGTCAATTTGGAAATTCAGAGCTTTAAACACAAATCAAACTCTCTTGTTGGCTAATATAGCCCCCAATTTTGGGTTGAAGTCAATGGTTCATCATTAATTCCTTTATTGTAGGTTCTTTAACAAGTACATAAAATATACCATTTTAAGCAGAGGCTTCACAAATAGTTCAATAAAGTGAGTATGACAGAGCATCTATTTACATCCTGGTTTGCTGCATATTGAAAGCCCTCTGTTGATACCCTCTCATAGTTATTTTTCTATTGCTATGACAAAACATCATGACAAAGTCACCTTACAAAACACATTTAGTTTTGGAGCTTACAGTCCTAGAGGGTTAGAGTCCATAGCCATCATAATGTGAAGCATGACAGCAGGCAGGTAGGCATGGTGCTGGGGCAGTAGCTGAGAGCTTACATCTGATTCACATGCATGGAAACACACTCACACACACACACACACACACACACACACAAACACATACATACACACACACACACACACACACAGAGAGAGAGAGAGAGAGAGAGAGAGAGAGAGAGAGAGAGAGAGAGAGAGAACACTACCTGGGAATTTCCTGGGCTTTTGAATACTCAAAGCTTGCTCCAGTGACACACTTCTTCCAAATTATCCATAGCTCCTAATCATTCACAAAACAGTCTACCAACTGGGGAATCAACTATTCAAATATATGATCCCATGTAGGTCATTTTCTTTCAAACCATCACAGTTGTCTTGATCTTGCTGTGTTATCAATGCAATAAGAAAGTGATTAAGGCATGCACTTGCATGCACATAATATAGCTATAATAGGATGAAAGGGTAGATTATTGAGCTTACTTTTAAAGAGTAACAACTTGTTTAGAAATGTTTTACACTGTTGTAGATTTTAGTTTATTGATACAAATTTAAAGTTTATTTTATTATACTGTATGTGTATTTTTACTCTTGTTTAAAATATTATGTTTATACAACTCAATTATTGTAGTGGAACAACTAGTCTTCTATGATAGTCAAACTTATAGTCATGTAAATTTTTTAAGTATACATAGACATATTTTAGATAGATAGGTAATCTTCAAAGACTTCAAGACCTATAGAATATGAAATTTAAAATGTTTTAAAAATTGAGACTTTCTGGACAGTGAGACATGACTGTTCATGGCAGCACTGATTTACTTCAGAGAGGAGGATGGACATCAAAGACAGTCTATATAATAGTTTATTGTCACCTTGGCAAAAAAATGGCTAATTGGGCAAGAAACTGTTCTTGCCTGGACTGCTTGATCAACTGGACATGCAGGACCCATAAGAAGGTGACCACTGAACTTTGCTTGGCAAAATAGTCCTTCAGGTTCCTGCTTCACAGAGGAAACTGCCAGACATTCTACAGGACACAGAGAGAAGTGACTGAGAGACTCTATGCCTGTGGGCTTAAGACAGGTGCCCCAACTTTGCATAGGAACTTTGGATGACTGTCCAGTCTGCCAGCTGTCTCTGTCTACTCTTGCAAGACCCCTCAAAGTTGCTGGTATCCTTCTCCCATTTCTCAGGTAATATTATATCCTTTTGAGGTCTTTGAGCTAGTTGAAGATTAGAGATAGTTATAATTTTCCTTAGTTATAATAAAAGATAAGATAGATATGAAACCTTAGACTCACAAATATAGGATAGATAAGATATATTCTATAATTATGCCAAATACAAATATACTAGTTATTATAAATAGACTAGGTATTATAATTATAATTCTTGATTAATAATTGTTTTGATATCTGTAATTTTACTATGTGAAAGTTAAAACCTTCCTTTTTGAAAAAAGAAAAGGGGAAGTGCTGTGGGATGTTCTGTATGTTAAATGTGTTGCTCTGGTTGGTTAATAAACAAAACACTGTTTGGCCAGTAGCCAGGCAGGAAGTACAGGCAGGATAAGGAGAGAAGAGAATTATGGGAAGTGGAAGGCTGAGGCAGAGAGAAGCTGCAAGCTGCCATGATGAGAAGCAACATGTTAAGATACTGTTAAGCCATGAGCTATGTGGCAACTTATAGACTAATAAAAATGGGCTAATTTAAGATATAAGAACAGTTAGCAAGAAACCTGCCATGGCCATACAGTTTGTAAGCAATATAAGTCTCTGTGTTCACTTGGTTGGGTCTAAGAGGCTGTTTGTCTGGGAGGTGAGACAGATTTGTCTTGACTGTGTACCATGCAGGACTGGGAAAACTTCAGCTACATACACACATACAAATAAAATTTTCAATAAAACAGTTTTCTTATATTTAGTCAGCTTTCCCTCTTACTCTTTTCTTAATAAGTTTTCCTGTTTGTTCATGAACGTATTTGTATATCTGCATGTATGAGTAAAAGTTCCATAATATATATACATATATAAAATGGTGACATTTTGTGTAGTTACTTTTCACTGTTCTGAGGTCAAGAGCAAAATCATATGTCCCTAGACGTAGGTGCCCAAATCACATCAATCATATGCTCTTAACAAATGTAAGAGACTGAAATAAAAAGTACTTAGTGCAATTTTAAATCATCAAACATTCATATAACTATTATTTCAAAATATGTCACTATAAGTTTTTTATATACTCAATAAAAACACATTAACAATGTTCTGAATGAGTGACTGTCACAGAATTCCCCATAGGAAGTCTATAGCCTTTTATATATATGAACAAGCAAATGTGGGAAATTGTTTTTTCCCCCTCTACAAGAGCAGACACATTTGTTGCTCTAAGATTTGGGTAGATATTCTTTCCTGAACTGCCTCTTACCTATTCATGTCTAGTAAACACAACTGAAAAGTAAAGAAAATCTATAGAGCTATTGCATATACTTTATTCATTTAGCAGTCCAGAGAATGAAATAAGTGAAAAGGAAATATGGCATGGCTTATCACATGATAATTAGACTTGGCATTTTCCTGTTGTTTTGTGGGAAATGAGACAAAACAAAAATATTTGGAGTATAGGATTCTGAGCAATTGAATCTTATGCTAGGACAAAGATTTCTTGGAAAATGACAAATCAAAAATATTTAGTAAAGCTTAAGATAATTTATCAATTATTTTTAAAAAAGATAACTTTCTGTTGACTTACTTAAAATGTAGTAACATATAGGGATATTAAAAATATATTCTAAATGGTCCATATTGGTTTTTGTTTCTAAAGTTTTAGATTAAAAACATCATACATATTCAGAGTGGTCCAGTTTGTAAAGCCAAACTCTTAAATAAAAATGTAAAACCTAATGAATGGAGCCCAGTAATAATACGGACAACATTAGGAGGGGATTGGCAAGAATAGACTTCTTTGCAAAATGATTTCAATAAAATTTTATCATATCCCAAGAGATATATGAAGGTCATATTAAGGTTTCAATATTGCTTCATAAGACAGCAGACCTAGCAGAAAGAAAACAAACCATAATTAGCATAGCATAGAAACATGTCCTGAAACTGTAAATGTGCAAATTTTCACAATAATAATGAAATAAAACAGAAAAGAGTGATACATTATTACCAGAACAGACCCAATCCATCACCCATTTTAGTTTTGTTTTTAAGATAAAATGAAATTCTTCCTGATGTCCCTGTCATCACTCATGTGATCTTTGGGGAAAAAAAAACCCTGAAGTCTTGTGCTTATTTTTTTTCCAAGTATACCATTAAGTAAACAGTGCAGTGATATTTTGCCAATATTAATAAATAAGCTATGCTTGTGTTCAGTGCTTTTTTTTTCAGGCAAGCGTCTTCTGGGGTGAGTACAGCACAGGTATGTTCTTGTAGATGCTTACTCTATCACAGAAGTCTGCTCATACAGTTGTATAACTTCATTATATAGACCTGTGGGGGTGTTAGTGCCATTGCTCGCCTCTCTGACGAACATATCTTGACTTGTTTGAGTCTTGCGCAGAGTTGCATCATGACCAAGGGAGAAGATGCACACAAAACAGAAAGGATAAAGTACTTTCCTGTGTTTCCATTATGAATGACATTCAGGAATAGCAGGTAAGATTAGTTTGTCCTCTCAACCTTTAGGACCACACTTCACAGTCTCTGTCCACAGCTCTTCCTCATTTGTGCCTTCTGTGTACAGGAGCCTTAGGGAAGTTCATTGTAATTTATTCTGTTCATCCCAGAATACTACTTCAGTGACATCTAGGTTTATTTGCCCTTCTCTCAAACATCATGTTATGCTATGTGTTTTATAGAACTTTCAGAGTATTCTCTAGAGGGATAGCATTTTCTAAGCATGTTATTACTTTGAAATAAATAAATCAAAATTTAGCAATTCTACCAACCTCATTTATTGCTATTACTGATTATGAAAATAAGCATTGAGACAAGTTAAGAGCAGAGTTTTGTGTCCCCCTCCTCACCACAGTGAAGAATGTCAGCTATGCACTCCAAAGGTGGGGGATTGACTCTGAAGGTCCATTCACTACAGTGCCTGGCAAATAATATTACCTTGTTTGTATCCTGTAGCTTTTTAGGAGAACTGTGCCTTGCTTCTCTGTGTGGTTTGACTCCCATTAAGCATGGCAGGCCCACTCATTTTATTTAGTAGTATGATGGTTAATACTGCCGACTTGACAGGATCTAGAAGAGCTGAAGAGATGAGCCTCTGGGCATCCTCATAAAGAATTTTCTTGATTAAGTTAACTAACATGGAAAACCCCACCCTAAACATGGGTGGCACCATTCCATGGCTGGAGTTCTGGAGAAAGCTAGCATTTGCTCTCTGATTTCTGATTATGTATGCAATGTTAATAACTGCCATGCTTTCCTAGCCATTTAGGGCAGTACTCCCTCCCACTTTCAGCCCAAATAGATCTTCCTTCCTTGATAGTCAGCTCTTTGGCCATAGCAATCTGAAAAGTAGGCATGTAGTTACCTCAGATCTCCCATCACTAGTGTCACAGTAAATAGGACACCAGCCATATTTCCTTGTTGGCCTCCCTGGAGATCCATAACATCTTTCATTGTTGGAAGATATAGTCACAATTCTGAACAGATTTCAAATTGACTGCCAACTGGAGGGACCATGTAAGAGAACTTGGCTGTCCTGTTTCAACACTTCCTAAGTACTTTCCTCTGACACTCCCTAAGGACTTTCTCCCACTTATTTTATGCTGAACCAATTATCCCTTTCCACTTTATAGTTCTTTGATCATTGTTATGAAAGGTGAGATTAAGAGGTGGAGATATGTAGTCTCTCAAGGAACGTGCAAGAGGCATTTCTTTGAAAAACCTCATTTCCCTTTATGCATTTGCACAAAGAAGTGGAAATGAACACGGACTTTGAAAACAAATCAGATGTTCCTGATGATTAGAGCTTTTCTGCTGATGAAACTGAATGATCCACTTATTAAAGTTCTCAGAGAATTTATAGCTTATGTGGAATCCATAAAGTATGCAAAGTCATTATAAAGTCAAGGATAATGGGCAGAAAATCAAACGAAGTTTAGCAAGAGGATAACACTAAAAATGAAGTTGAACCCTGCAATGCTTATTCTTTCTTGTAAACTTGACTACATCTGGAATTAACTAAAATCTAAGTGGTTGGCTACAATTTTCAGGGATTTTTAATGATTGAATTATTTGAAGAGGAAAGACTACCCTGAATCCATATCTTGGAAGGTAGGAAGATCCACCTTAAATCTGAGCCATACCTCCTGGTGGCAGCTTGGAAAGTTCAAGTGGATAAACAACTTCAACATAAATCCAGTTACACTGACCTTATAGAAGAGAAAGTGGAAAGTATCCTTGAATGCATTGGCATAGGAGACAACTTCCTGAATAAAATACCAGAAGCACAGACACTGAGATTGACAATTAGTAAATGGGACTCCCTGAAACTGAAAAGCTTCTGTTAGACAAAGGACACTATCAATAGGACAAAACAGCAGCCTAAGAAATAGGAAAAGATATTCACCAACCCTACATCTGGTAGAGGGCTGATCTCCAAAATGTATAAAGAACTCAAGAAACTAGACTTCAAAATACCAAACAATCCAATTAAAAAAATGGAGTACAGATTTAAAGAGAGAATTCTCAACAGAAGGATCTCAAATGGCCAACAAACACTTAAAGAATTGTTAAACATCTTTAGCCATCAGGGAAATGCAAATAAAAACAATATTGAGATACTATCTTATTCCTCTCAGAATGGCTAAGATCAAAAACACTAATGACAGCTCATGTTAGAGTGGATCTGGAGTAAGAGAACACTTCTCCACTGCTGATGGGAGTGCAAACACACTGGAAATCTATATGATAGTTTCTCAGAAAATTGGAAATCTGTCTACCCCAAGACCCAGCTTTATCAGTCTTGGGCATATATCCAAAAGATGTTTAATTATACCACTATTGGTGAAATTATTAAGGCCACTCCACATAGTTAAAAGGGAAGTTTATTTTGTGGTGTAACTTAGGAATGAAGGGATTAGGTAGGTTGTAGGGTCTGGCAAAGGTATGGCTCAGTCCAGTGGTGTTCTCTGGGGAATTCTGCTCCATCTACCTCCAGTGTCCAGGGTCTGGGCACCAAGAGATCCCTCTCCTTTTGGATCCTGGGTCTTCAGTGTCCTCTCTCAGTCCTGCCTTGTAGGTATGACCATTACCAAAGCCTCAATGGGGGTTGGAATCTCCAGGCCAAGGCTGGAATGACTACCCACTACATAACACCAGGAAATTTTCTCAAATAAGTTTATAGCAGCATTATTCAGTATAGCCAGAACCTGAAAACAACATAGATGGCCCTGAACTGAAGAATGGAAAAAAAAAATGTGGTATATTTACACAGTGTAGTATTACTTAGCTGTTCAAACAAAACAAAGCCAGAAAACAAAAAACAATGACATCATGAAATCTTCAGGCAAATGGCTAGAACCAGAAAAAAATCATTCTGAGTGAGGTAACCCAGATTCAGAAAGACAAACATGGTATGTACTCACTCGTGAGTGGACATTAGATGTAAACTGAAGGATAACCAGGCTACAATCCACAGCCTCAGAGAGGATAGGTAACAAGTAGGGCCCAAAGAGAGACACTCGGATTTCCCTTGGAAGGAGAAATTGAAGATATCTCCTGGGTAAACTGGGGATGGAGGGAGATGATGGGGTCATGCGAACATGAGGGATCAGTTTGGGTAGGTTGTGGGTGGGACAGAGTGGGGGAAAAATGAAAGAGATGTCTTTATAGGGGGTCCATTTGGAGTTAGGGAGAAATATGGTGCCAGAGAAACTCTCAAGAATCCACAAAGACCCTAGCTAAGAATCATAGCAATAGTGGAGAGGGTGCCTGTACTGGCCATCTCCTGTAATCAGATTGTTAACTACCTAACTGTCATTAGAGAACCTTCATCCAGTAACTACTGTAAGCAGATGCAGAGATCCATAGCCAAGCACTGGGCCAAGCTATGGGAGCCCTGTTAAAGAGAGGGAGGAGGGATTATATGAGCCATAGGAGTTAAGGAAATGACTGCAGCACCCACAGAGACAGCTGACATGAGATAGTAGGAGCTTGGTCTGTTTGTGGGGCTCCTAGCAGTGGGATCAGGCTTGTCCTTGGCACTTGTGCTGGCTTTTGGGAACCTATTCCCCATGCTAGGTTGCCTTGTTCAGCTTCGATACAATAGGAGGAGCTTGGTCCTGCCTCAACTTGATGTGTCATGTTTTGTTGACACCCATGGAAATCCTGCCTCTTTCTGAGTGGAGACTGAGGAATAGTAGATGAGGAGGGGAGTAGATGGGAGGTGGGGGGAGCAGAAAATGGGAGAGAGGAGTGAAAGAAAGTTATGGTTGTTATGTAAAATAAATGAAAAAAATAATTAATAAAAAAGTCAGTAGTTATCATCAAAATAAAAAAAAAAATAAAGACATGGAAAAGGAAGTTCTTGCTGTTTTCCTGCTTAACTTCATTCTGAATGGCATGTCCATTCCTTTATTGGTTGAAGAGCATATTTCTTGGGGATTCCAATGTAAGTAATGACCAACTGAGATGTCCAGCCTCATGGACTGAACAACTACTATTGTAGACAGTTATTGGTGGAGCAACTGGACCACAGCCTGCATACCACTCTAATAAACCATATAAACATATAAACTATATTTGTGTGTGTATGTCTATATAATGGCTCATATATATATATATATATATGTGTGTGTGTGTGTGTATTATATAGAAACACAAATATCTATTCTATCTTTTCTGTTCTTTTTCTGGAGAAGTCTGACTAATACCGACCTCATAACTGAGAAGATATTTGCAGTTGATGACAGCTGGAGGGGGAAAGTTATTTGACTTCAGAGTTGTCTCCTAATAGATTGCCCGTGTTCCATTGAATGGTTCTACAGCCATGAGTCCATGGTGAAGGACTCATTGCCTTTAAAAAAGAATACACAAAATTGTGAGAGAAAAGTTATAGGGTGTATAGAAGGAGTTGAAAGATAGTGGGTGTGAATTTGATCAAAATATATGTGTATATGAAATTCTCAAATAATAAATTTTTAAAAATTGAGTGTACAATGAAAGTTTAATTTTCTTCACATCACATTACTTGAAGAAACATGCAAGTATGTAACAAATATGTGTATAAATAAAGCATACATACTTTTATGCTGTGTATTTTGATTGAATTTACTATCGAGATGGATGTTAGTGCAAAAGTTGGTGAGTTGTGAGAGGTATCTTATTGGATAAAATCAATTGCTGCCAAGCCTGAGACTCTGAGTCCAATCTTCAGAACCCGTATAGTGGAAGTGTGTCTCTGACATCAATGTGCACACTATGCCATGTGCACACACTCCTCCCCAAACACAAACAGCAATAAAAAATGTACTAAAATACTTTTTAAAAACTAACACACACACACACACACACACACACACACACACATATATTAAGTTATTTACATTGAAATTAGAAATGGTGTTCAGGAACAAGTGTTTAAATTGTGCTTGTAATAGACTCACACAGAGAATTAAATCTATTTAACTAAAGCTTTATGAAGTATTCAATAAAATTATGGATCTAGGTCTCCTCTTGGCTGAAATACAGCTTTGATATTCATGGAATATACCACATTTGGTATATTTTGATTGAATATTTATGACTTTTCATAGTTAATATGCAAAGTTATGCCAAAGAATTTTAATGCTTTTTATTTTTACAGTGCTTCCACGTGTGCATTTCATCATTACCATTTTTAAGCATCAGCGTTTTATCAGGTAAGTTTGCTAAAATCACTATTGTAGAGGGATTGGTGGCCCATTTATAGGTGGTTATTTGGGGCTTTGGCATAAGTGTCTTCCCCATAATTAATATGTTTTATTGTGGAAATATTTGCTGCTAAAACACAAATATCCCTTAAAAATAGATGGTATTTTTATACTCAAGAGTCCAATTAAGAGTTCTTGGAGAATTCTAACACTGGTGTGTGTTTTGAGACTGGGGAATATTATCCATTAAAGAAACATATTTGTAAAATATTAGCGTGCAAATGTCTCTTGGCCTCAAGTGGAAATGGCTGAAATGATCATGACACGTTATTAAACATGACAGCAGTACTGGAGCTCTTCCCTCAGAGGGGCTCTTTCAGTTTCCCACTTGCATGTCTTGAATCTCTCTTCATTGCATAATTTCCTCAATTATTGGAGCCCTAGGCAAATAAAAAATAAATACAAACTGAATGTTACACTTTAAAAGAGCAACTTAACAAGAAAATAAATGACATTCTGTACATTATCTTACCCCAAAAATACAGACTCAGATACTATCCAAACACCAAGCTCTTTGTATTTATGTTTGGAGGTAGAGGACTGTTGGAGAAAATACTACAACCATATGAATTAAATTTTAGTTTTTAGAGGTAATATTCCTGATTATTATTATTATTATTATTATTATTATTATTATTATTAATCAGCTACTCCTTGGCATGACTATGTAGGGAGAAACCAATCATTTTGTGATTGTGTTTGGAACAATCTCTACAGGAGGAAATGCACATCTAGTACTATAAACTTGGTCAAGACATGAGTTCAAGAGGAGACCACAGTCCTTACTATTGCTTTCTTAAACATGCTGTAATATTATCCTCTAAATATTTATGTTTATACCCATAGAATAATCTTAGAGGTGCTTAGCATGGGTGAAAGGAACTCCTTGAAAAGCACGATGGGCTGGGCGGTGGTGGGCAATGCCTTTAATCCCAGCACTCGGGAGGCAGGGGGAGGCAGATCTTTGTGAGTTCGAGGCCAGCCTGGTCTACAGAATGAGATCCAGGAAAGGCACAAAGCTACACAGAGAAACCCTGTCTCAAAAAACCAAAAAAAAAAAAAAAAAAAAAAAAAAAAGAAAAGAAAAAAAAAAAAAAAAAGAAAAGCATGATGGTTTACATAGAGAGGTTGGTCAAGGTGTAGAGAATTGTTGATAAGTGTTTATTAAATAGACATCTGTATCACTCCCAACCCACTCAACCAGGGCACAAGGACTGTGAGAGAAGAAAGGTTAGAAATAACCAGAGGTTAGAGAAGAATGTCCTGAGAAGTTCCTATGTTGAGGTTGCAACCCTGAACACACAGCAGCTGTGCATACCTCCCCAAGATTGGTCCCATCAGTTTTCCAGAATGCAAAGAGGCATGAGATGGCATCCCTTTTTGAGAAGCATATGACTGATAATGGTTGTTAGCCCAGGAGATGCTATTTTTCTGTAATGATATCTGGACTAATAAGAGACTAAGTAATAAGACAGGGAGGTTCACAAAGGAAGCACAGAGGGAACAACAGTGGGTAAATATGATCATTATACTTTGAGTAAGTGTAGAAAACTGTCAAAATCAAGAAAACTGCTTAGCTATCAATGCTTATTCTTCAACAACTACTTTAGAATGCTTCCTATGTCAGCATATTGATGATATTTTGTTAAAATGAACTAAGGAAAAGAAACCTAAAGTATTCATTTTTTAGTAAATAGAGCCATGTAAATTCAAATGTTTCAGAAACATGTGTCTAATTGGAGAAAACAAACAAATAAACAAAACAAAACAAAAAACACAGCAAAACAAAATTCAAAATCATTCTAAAAAGATTCAAGTAAAAGTAAACATGTTCCGCTGAATCCCCAGGGGAGTCTTTGCCCTGGAGGAGATGGGAATATGGGTGAGGGGTAGGGGAGGGGGGATGGCGGGGGCAGGGGCGGGGAGGGGGAGGAGGACAGAGAAACCCATGGCTAATATGTAAAATTATAACACAAATAAAAATAATAATAATAAAAAAGTAAACATGGTCCTACAATGAAGAACAGGATAAAATATCACACAAATTTTTTTCCAGGTACTTGCCATAGAAAGAATTCTCCCAGAGTCCAGAAAAGACTTTACCAGCACTAGAAAATTTATCTGAGGGATATCAAAAGAATAAAGAACTTTAGATAAAATATAAATCCTATAACATAATGTTATTCACCAATTATAAACCAAAATACCATATTAATGTTAGATGATAATAGGAAAATTAATGGTGGGATTTCTATGTTCTGGCTTTCTCTTTGTGTATATGTTAAGGATTTCTAAAACAAAAACTGCGTTATATTTATTGTTTTCATTTTCAATTGTTTGCAGTTGTATTTGTCTATGTGTGGGTACATTCATGTAATGAAGATGTTATGGATACCTGAAGAGAGTGTCACATTGTTTGGTGCTGGGAGTGGTGATCTGCTTGGTGCAGGTGGTAGGAACTGAATGTGGGGTCCTTTGAAAGAACAGTGCATTAACCAATAAGACAAGCAAGCTCTCCAGACTTGAAAGAAAAATATTTTGCAAACTTCTTTTAGTCATGTGTGATAATGCTCACATATAATTAATTATCCTTCACAAAAATAGTTCTGACATTTCTTAAAAGACAGAATAAAGAAGAGCTGGTAGCACAATCAGGCGAAAGCAAAGGCTAACGAGTGAATTGTCGGGATGAAAACATAGACACACCTCAGCTTTGGTCACGCAAAGCTGAAAAGCACTAACTCAGAAGGGTTTATAAGATAACACAGTGGGAACACAGCCAGAAGGAAACCCTAAGCAGGAGGATAGGCTTAGTGTAATAGTCATATTGTGAAGATGAAACCATTAGTTTCAGTGTGATCCACACAAGTTCCCCTTAACTGATGTTAATAAGACCTCAAAGGATGCTCACTACTAAATAATAACCCTTGCCCTCTAAGACACTATGAAGTTGTAGATCAACACTTTTAATAATAAAGATAGCTGTTGTTCAACAAGCAACACTTCTGATTTTGCTTCCCAAGTATAAAGTGTGGATTTTTTCCTAGATCCAGGTCCAGGCAGAGGCACCTTTCTCTGTATAGCTGGCCATTTTTTCCATCCTACCTTTGCCCCACCTCACATTCTAACTGGCTTCACAAAAAACCACTTTTGAGGCCTTTGAGAATGACTATTGTAGGCATTGCAAAGACATAACATAGGAAGTAATTCAGTAAGAGATTTAGTATTGGGACTCAATATGTGATTACAATAATTGATACCATGAAAATTAAAAGACAAGAAAAAACCACAAGCCTTGAAGGAGATAGGTAAAGTATGTGTGTTTATGTTTGTACATGCACACTCATGTTTATGTATTCAAAAATACATCCATACATATGTGTACTTACACATGGTTTAAAGCTATATACACATATATAAATACATATAAGACATTATGTGTATATATTCTATGTGCATTTATACATATATATTAATATATATGTTTTCACACATGTATATTTGTAAAATAACATATAAAATACATAGAGAAATTATTAAATTTTTTAAGAAGTGTGTCAGTTGTTAGAATGACGCAGGAGAACAAATAATATGATACAAATGAAAATAAAACTACATGAGTTCATATGGTTGAAAAGTTTAACAGGAATTTATGTTTAGGAAATAATTCTGTGCAAATGACAATGTACTGCTTTCATAATGTGCTCTGCCAAATGTTCATAATTAGGGGTATTAAAATTCTCCATAAGTTCTGTAAAGTTAGTAAATGATCTTGAGATTCCACATGAAATTTCAGCTAATTACTGCTCAGTGTCAGAGAATGATACGTGATGATCCAAAGGGCCATTCATCCCACTTATATAAACAAATGTGTTTGTCATAAATAGGGCTAGAGAGATGGCTCAGGAGTTAACAACCATTGCAGCTTTTCCAGAGAAACAGAATATAGTTCTCAGTAACCAAATCAGGAAGCTCACAACTGCCTAGCTCCAGGAAGATATGACTCACTTTGCTGGCCTCCATCGGTACCTACACTCATTTTGACACACACACACACACACACACACACACACACACACACACACACACACACATTAGTACACACATAAACCTAATTAAAAATAAAGGAAAAAGCACTGGGACAAATAGCCAAACTAATGGAAACACATGAATTATGAACCAAAACCTGTGGAGCCCCCAACTGGATCAGGCCTTCTGGATAAGTGAGACAATTGAATAACTTGAACTGTTTGGGAGACACCCAGGCAGTGGGACCAGGACCTGTCCTTAGTGCATGAGCTGGCTGTTTGGAACCTGGGGCTTATGTGGGGACACTTTGCTCAGCCTGGGAGGAGGGGACTGGACCTGCCTGTACTGAATCTACCAGATTGAGCTGAATCCCCAGGGGAGTCTTTGCCCTGGAGGAGATGGGAATGTGGGAGAGGGGCTGGGGGGAAGGCAGGGACAGGGGAACCCATGGATGATATGTAAAATTGAAACACAAATATCTGCATTTAAAAAAATAAAAAAAGAAAGCATATATGCAAACAGTGTTCTTTTAAATACATACTGATAAATTATGAGAATACCAAGTTTCTTATAGAATGGTACACATCCTTTATTTCTAAGTGGTATAGTATTTGGAGGTTGTTATTAGTGTTTTTTTTTTCATCATGACAGGTTTTAGAAAATGATGAACAATTATAAATGGACAGTTGAGAAATTATAGTTTTCTCACAGATTCTATGAAAGAAAACTAACGTCTTTAAAATTTCATAACCTCATAAACTTAAATTACTTATATGACTACTGATTTAATAATAGTTAATTATTTTCACACTGAGTATGAGTTTGCTGTTTGGCTGAAAGCGAAATAAAAGCATCTATTTAATTATGAAGTTTGGCAGGACTAAAAGAGGCTCATTCTAGACTTTCAACTGGCCTTTCCCAAGTTGTGCTTCATGTTGAGTCTGTCTTGGCACAGGAAATTCACTGCACACTGGGAAAATGTTAATGCTATTCTGATGGAGAGCATTCTGTTAATAATGTCTGCAACTTCTACTGATATGTTTTCTTAAAGCCTTGGTAACTAATTTGTCATGTTCCACGCCTTCCCTATTTAGAACCTCACAGTGTCAAAAGAGAATTGCCGACCCCACCACTTCTGGCTCCTCCCTGACATGTCCACCCAACCCTCCCAACTTGATGTCCTCTTCTTTCTAGAAAACTCACTGAGTCTGATTAGTGCCGTCCATCATATCCATGAATGAATTCATCAAATGATGAACCAACACAAAAATGACTAAATTTAATGATTCATTCTTTTGTTTTCATGCTTCTCTAAATATTTTTATATAAAGAGATTTGTTGCATTTGGGTTGTGTACTTCTCTTGCCTGTGTCTATGTCTATGGGATTCCTGAAGTGTACATGTGAGTATGCGTGTTCACATGTGTGTTTGGTGTACATTCACATGTGTGCCCATGTAGAGGTCAAAGGTTAATTTGACTGCCATCACTCTCAATATTCTGTATCCAGACAGGCTCTCTCACTGAAAGATACAGTGTAACCTAGAGTAGTCTCACCAGACAGCTTGTCCCAGGGATCTTGTTTCCAACTCTTGATAGCTGAGATTTCAGGTAGGTTACTGTTTCCAAATGACATTTTGCCATGGATTTTGAAGTTTTGAACTCTGCTTTTCCTGTTTACAGACGGGGGGCTCTTATTGGTGAAATTATTAAGGCCACTCCATGTAATTAAAAGGGAGGTTTATTTTGTGGGGTAACTTACAAATGAAGGGATAGGTTGTAGGGTCCGGCAAAGATATGGTGCAGTCCGGCAGTGTTCTCTGGAGAACTCTGCTCAGTCTACCTCCTGGGTCCAGCATTACAGAACCAAGAGAGAGACCTCCTCTCAATCCTGGGTCTTCTGCTTCCTCCTCTGCCCTGCCTTGTGGGCGTGACCATTACCGAAGTCTCAACAGGGGTTTGAACTTCCAGGCCAATGCTGTGATGGCTATCCACTACAGGCTCTATCTACAGAACCATCTCCCCACCATGTCCACATTTTCATGATGGTAGAAGAAATATGAGGCAGATCTATGGTTTTCTTCTTAATCCAAACATATAAACATCTGCCAACACATTATAATAGAATTGGTTCCTAAATGTCTTGACACTTCTCAGGCAATGAACTTCTTCTACTTCTTCTAGGTTCTTGGTTTTTTTTTTTTTGTTTGTTTGTTTGTTTGTTTGTTTGGTTGGTTTTTTTTTAGCAGCTTTGTTTAGCTTTATATGCAAATAATATTTACATGTTTAATAAAATGATTGTTAATGACTCCACTTTAATCTCTTCATTGGAGTTCACAGCTTATACTTTTTATATTTATTATCATATTCAGGTAAGGTTAGCCTATTCAATGATGAACAATTTGCTTCTCTAAACTCTATCATTCATCAAAATAGTAGCTAGAATTTATTGTGTTATTGCAGTCAGAGTGTCAGACACAACTTTAGATGTTTCAACATTAAGTTAATTTATTTGAGTTGAGTTCTACAGAAAAGGGGTCAGGGAAGAGTTGTACCAGAGGTGTCTGCACATGAACATCACTCTCCAAACATTCAGTAAAGACACTAGCAGCACAAGATAGACAAGGAACCACACTAACACAGAATGTGAGTTCAGAAGTTCTTACTGGTGGTCAGAGAGCAGATTCAGCAGTAAAGAGCACTGGCTGCTTTTGCAGAAGACCAAGAATCCATTCCCACCAGCGCAAAACCATCTGCAACTCCTGCTCTAGAGGACCTGGTGCCTTGTTCTAGCCAATGTAGGGACTGGGCTTACAGAAGATGTACAGACATGAGTAGGTAAAAAATTCATACATATTAAAAAAAAAATCTAAAAAAAAAATACAAAAGGTCTAACCAAACTTCTCAAAAGGTATTCTGGGGGAGAAGAAATTATCCAAAATTTCTGTGCTACTTTAGATCATATGACTAACAGCTTTTGTTCACCATCTCTCAAATTTGCCTATAGATATAAGGAATAGTTTTTAATGTGGAAAAAGGAGAAAATAGAGCCAGGCATAATGTCTATGTAATATAGAGCAAAGCAATGTAGACTATTATCAGAAAACTGATTTTCTCTTTGCTAGCAAGCTTCTATTTCAAATATTTTATCAAAATATATTGTCTGAAAAATTAAATAAATAAAGACTCCCTTCATAAGAATGATCAAGTGGGAACAATTAGATCTTCAAGAGTCTAGCCATACACTCACACCTGATAACTGTGCTGTAGGAAGTGGACATGGGTATCCTGTGCATCCGACAAAGCTGCTGCATTATTTATTTTTTTTAATTCATTATATTTCTTTTATTTAGTTTGTGTGCATAGCTGTGGAGTTAGGAAGACAGCTTGCAGTACATTATTCTCTCCTGACACAATGTGGAAGCTGGGAATCCACCTCAGGTGGTCAATCTTGACAAGAAGTGACTTTACCTGCTGATCATTTTGGCAGAGCCATGGTAGATAATCCTTTGGAAACCAGGGACATTGAGGCCACTTCTCCAGGCCACTGAGGTGGGAAAAAGCAGAGTCACAATGTATATCCTGTAAAGTTGGCTGTAGAGAGAAATCTTTGCATGCCAAACTCAAATGTCTGTGCTTTTGAAATTAGAAATGTGTAGATATTTCCAAAGGCTGTTATGGGGGCTACTCATGGATTCATATACTTTGCAGGGTATTAATTAAAACTCAAAGTAGTGCTGGAAACCAAAAAGTTTGCAAGAATTTTTTTCTTTAGTAGTTAACTCGAGGTATCATTTAAAAATGCAACTTTTACTGGAAATATATACTTCTGGCATAATTTAATTCCATCTATTTATACCCAGAAGCCCCTTTCTTTAAAGAGAGGTTTGGATTCTGCAGAAATGGTTCATATTTTGTTTTAGCATTCATATAACTTTTCAGAGAGACAAAATTAATCTATATAGATTTGATTTTCCCTATTTTAAAACCAAGAATTTGTCCAACAAACTCACTTAAGAAGAAATCCAGAATCAATAGGTAATTAAGGCAGTTGCATGCAAGATTAAAATTCACCATTGTAGGCAATACACAATGGGAAGTTTTAAGTTGAGTGTCACGGTGCTGCCCTTAGTAAACAGGATATGACATGCTGCAGACCCAGATATTATGCCAACTACATTAATAAACATTTAAAAAGATAATATAATGAGTATACAATTGTGAGTTTTAATAAGGATATGGTATAGATAAAATTGGAAATGTTTTAGGTGGGTTAGTGATGGGCTTTCATAATTTAAAGATAGGTAGTACACTGAAGGCAGTAAGATTCAATCACAGTGACTATAAGACAAAGTCAGAATTATTCTTGTGAAGCAGGAGGTACCCAGAATCATTTTACCAATAAAGCCTCCTACTGTCATGGCTGATCACATTCTTATTCTAATAATTTAGTTTATGAGCATAACAGAGAGACTGAATAGTTGCTGTGCCATTAGGCAATCTTATTATTTTATCATACTGATACATTAAATTTCAAAAGAAAAAATCAAAAATAGACTTTACAAAGGGCACTTTCAACTCAGGGATTACTATGAGCAAGGCTCCTAAATAAACTAGGAAATGAACATGAAGAGACTACTTATGAATGGGAGAAGTAATGTTGGTGGTAGTCGGCAACAGGAAGATTGGCAGTTATAGCTAGCCACCATTATGCAAACAGGAAGAGTATTAAGTAGAGGCATTCATTTACATGATTACCAAACAAATTTGCCAGAGGTGGAGGAATTCCTTATAATGTTTTCTCAAAAAAAAATAGATATCGATTTATGGACATTTTTATTTCATTACTTCAATAAATTTATCCATACTATTTTTTCAAAGGGAGTCAAAGCTTGCTATATGATATATTTAAACTGCTGAATGCTTGCATACCATATTTTTTAAAAGGAGAGTATTTCTACTTAAGAGTATTTTTCTTCAGGGAAATAAAATTGTCCACAATCTATGCAAATTACATGGAAAGCGTGGATCTGAATGGAATGTTCATAGCCTTAACTGACAGATTATTAGATACTAAGAAGAGAATAAAGCATTATGCTCTGAAAATTTACAAGCATAAAAGAGAAGCACACATTGAGATTCTGTTTAAATGAAAATATAGCAGGCCTTTGAAAAGTTAGATATTAAGTTGCATCCCTTATTTTGCCAGCAAAACACCCAAGTTTGTGTAAATATTTTGTGGGGTATCCATGCATGATTTTGTTAAGAAAATATGATTGCAAAATAGCAAAAGCAGCAAAATAAGTATCCAAGACATTATTCCTTAGAACTCCCCCTCCACTCATTAAGGACAGTTGTGTGCGTTGGAGAAGAGGCTCAGCTGTCATGAGTGCTTTCTGCTCTTACAGAATACCTGAGGTCAATTTCTAGTGTCCAGGTCCAGAGGTCCACAATGTCCTCTAACTCCAGCTGCTGGGAATCTGATGCCCTCTTCTGACACCCACCCACCCACCACCCACCAGAGAGAGAGAGAGAGAGAGAGAGAGAGAGAGAGAGAGAGAGAATAATTTTTTTAAACTAAAGTAGAATGGTAGTCATAAAAATGTCTGTGAGAATCTTTTTAGTAGTGGGATCTTCCACCACAGCAAATAGTGAAAAAACTGAATACTGTGTGGAAATGTACTGAGCTGTTGTATTCAGATGTGATTTTAATTAGGGTTATCATATTTCCTACATGCTTTCAAGAAATTTTGAAGTTTAAAAAACTAAATTTTACAAGTTGGTAAGTAGGGCACAGAAGAAATGCCTTAGTAGTTCTGATCATTTGCTGATTGCTCTTTCAGGGGAGCCAAGTTCAGTGGGACCAGTACCCACACTGCCTGGCTCATATTGGTCTGTCACATAGGCTTCACCGGGACCTGATACCATCTTCACAGACATATGGATGCACATTGTCCTACACACAGACATTGACACACACATGGTCACAGAAACACAGGCCATGAAACACACACATACATAGAGTCAGAGACATAGACACTTATACACATAGAGAGTCAGAGAGACACAAACACACACACACACACACACACGTAGAATGAGACACAAAGACACTGACATAAACACACAGTCACAGACACACAAAAACTGACACATACACACACATTCATAGAGTCACAGACACACACACAATAATGACACATTAACATGGACACACACATACAGATAGAAGCACACATAGAGTCACAGTAATTTCCAGTTACTCCCCTTTTTTTTTTCTTTTTGTTCACCTACCAACCACAGACATTTAAGTGTCTTTAGACTTACATAGAATGTCGACTTTGGAGTCATATACTTTCTGTCCGATTCAAATGGGTGTTTCATCTCATGAATAGCATATAAAATACTTTTGTGCCATTAGTGGCTCAATAGTTCACTTATTTTTATCACTGCACAGTACTCCATTATACATACTGGAGTTTGGTCACTCTCTTTCTGCGGGACATCTTGGTTGTTTCTGTTATTTTCAGTTCAAGTAATTGGGAATGAAGTTCCTGAGAAAATTATTTATGTTTTGTTTCTAAACTTACCTGGGTAAATAACTGACAACAGGACTGCATGATAAATCTTTGTCAAGATTAAGAAAGAATAGGACTGTGGCGTGGATTGGTGGGTAAAGAAACTTGCTGCCAAGTCTTTTTACATGAGTTTCCTCAATGCAGCTTGATTTATTTGCGTTGCTAGTACTTTTACCCATATTTTGGGAAGGGTATAAGGTTTGTTTTCAGGGATGTATATTTGCCAGTTGTCCCAGCAAAATTTTCACAAATGTTTCCTAGAGAATTAGCCTACCTCCTCTCTCTAGGACAAACTGATGATATTCGCCTGCTGTGTACTTAGTCAGTTTCCAGCCTCTCCAGTCTCTTTCACTGTCTTGAGGTTCTGCAATACCAGTCAATTCTCAAACTCTGTTCATCAGTATCATAAGGGTTATTGACTCTATTTTTATTTGAAAATATAATTTTTCTGCTTTTATAAATGAAATCTTTGATTTCTTTCATCTGAATTTTATATGTTTTCTCTTTCTTCTTTGGTGTTAATGTATTGTGTGTTGTCTTTGAAATTTCAACTTGTAACAACTTCTTGTTTTATAGGAATGGGATCAACTTGATTATATTTCCTGTGGTTTTGGTTTTTGAGTTAAGCTCTCCTGTAAGCTGATTGGCCTTGAACTTCTGATCTTCCTTCAGATTGGGATTTGGTAGTTAGCATCACATCCAATGAACAAATAATTTTAGAATGTAAACCTTGTATTATATAAAATTACTAATGTTTCTTACTAGTGTAGTTTTTTCAACTCCTTGGATTTTTCTGCATAATTAAGTCAGATATTGGAGAGAAAACATCAATTTATCACCCTCATCAACCGACATGTTTATAGTTGTTTTATTTTACCAAAATGATGAAACTTCCTTTATTTGTTGCTGGGAAATTTTCATTGCTTTTATTCTGAATCATGAATATTTGCTTGGTTTTGTTAATTTTTTTCTATGTATGTTTGCATAATAATTTGATTTCCCTTTTTAGCCTTTTGATATGGAAAATAATGTTGATGTTTTATGTTCAGTGTAAACCCTAGAGAGTTATGACTTACAGTTCTTCATATATTATGTGACTGAGATTGCTAGTGCTTTGCTGGTGATTTTTCACTACAGGGTTGGTGTGCATTCTGACTTTCTTGTAGCATCTTTATCCACTTAGGATATCAAAATAATCATGTTAGGAAAACCACTATCATTTCATTATTTGTTGACAGGCTTCACATACTGTTTTAATTCAGAATTGCAGACTTTTTTAAACATACTTATGAGCATACAAAAATATTTTGTTCTTTATGTGAGCCCTGCAAATATGTCTTTCAAGAAGATGGTCATGTCAGTGATGTTATATGACTTTGAACACACAGTTGATGATATGACTAATCTTTTAATGGATGTAGGGTTGATTTCTTATTTTAATTTTAGAGGAGAAAAAGCTTTATTTAGATTATAGTTCTAGGTCACAATTCATCATTGCAGGACAGTCACAGAGGTTCATATCATATCCACAGTCAAGGCTAGAGAGAAGCAAATGCACCTGATTGCTTCTGTTCAGCTGGTCTTCTTCACCTTTTCCCAGTCCAGGACCTGGCATGCTAGTCATACAAAATATTTCTTCATATGTACTCAATACTATAAGCAGTCTAAGCATTATTTTCTTTCAGTTACTCATTTTGACATTTTATCATTTAATTTTAAAAAATAATTTAATTTTTCAAATTCTTTTCCACTATTTGTGTCTTGTTTAGTGTACTCCAGGTATTGTACAAGTACATGCATGTCACTCACACACAGAGGAAACAATTCAGTCCCAGTATTCCTAGGCCTGGTCACTTCCCTTGTCTGTCACTGCAGTCCTTTGAAAGCAGGGTAGTGTAACTTTTTGTGTCTTTTGCATGAAGGCCAGCATCTGTCTTTATAATATATATCTTCTTGCATTTCTTTTTTTCTTTCTTTCTTTCTTTTTTTTTTTGAGACAGGATTTCTCTGTGTAGCTTTGCACCTTTCCTGGAACTTGCTTTTGAGACCAGGCTGGCCTCAAACTCACAGAGATCCGCCTGCCTCTGCCTCCTGAGTGCTGGGATTAAAGGCGTGCGCCACCACAGTCTGGAACATTTCTTTTTTTCTTTTTTACCTTTCTACACCTTTATTGGGAGAGAAAAAGGGAGAGAGAGAGAGAGAGAGAGAATGCGTGGAGTGGGGTGGGGGCGACTATGGAAGGAAAGAGGGAAGAAAGAGAATGGTTGCATTTCTTTTAAACACATTGGTTGAGGAGGGGTAAGAATGGTTTCTTGATTCACAGTGAAATAGTATTATAAATCTGTACTTCAAAACTATTCATTTTGTGCCTTTTTGTTGTTTGTGTTGGGGTGTGGTTTTGTAGAGAATTGGAAGGGGAATGAGGAGTAAATATGATCATATTTCATTGTATACATGTATAAACTCAAAAAACACAATAATTAAATGAAACAAAATATTTGCATTTAAACATTTTATAGCACCTTTTCTACTAATAGCTTTCAACTAGTAACAGCTCATGTTTATCAATAAATTAAAAATAAATAAATAAATAAAAAAGGATGTGACTACTCCTAGGTATGGTATGGGAGAAAGTTTACTGTAGATAAAAGGGAGAGCATAGCTAGAGGCAAAGACTTCTGAGAGAGTCTGGAGTAGTCATGATCCCGAGTCTTGTGAGGAGAAGGAGAAGGGACAGTTGGGAGGAGTGGATGATGAAGAAGGGCAACCTGGGCCAAGTGGCTGAGGAAGAGAGTGGCATAGCCCACATGGCTGAATTATACAGCACAGGGAACTGGGGGGAAAGCAGTCTAGCCTATGGGATAAGGAAGTTTAGGGTAGGAGGCAGAGTATGCCAGCCATAATTTGTAACAAGTAGGGACTGAGGGATGCTGGGAGATCCTGGTGGCCTGGTCCACTTTTGTATGTTAAATAGGCATCTCAACCATTTGGTCTAGGGTTTGGGACTTAGTAATCAATGTATCACTATATTACAATGACTATCTCTTAATAAAATAAAACACTATTTATAAACTTACAATTAAAAAACAAACAAAACCTCAAAACAAATAGGCAAGTCTTGGTAGTTGGTCTTCTCTTTCCCTGCTAGAAAGGGCACACTGACGATCCCAGATAGCCACAGGATCACCGGGCAAACCACCAGATGTCAAGCATAATGCTTTGCTCAGCTCCAGTGCTTAGCACATCAAAGTTAAAGGTGTTAAGTTTATTTGGCTTGCTACACTTCTCATAATTGAAGAATTTATTGGAAAGTAACACCTCTGTAGTTGAAGGCACATCTGAGGACTGACACTGTGTATTCCAATAGTCAATCCTCCTGCTCCTTTAAAATCCTCCTGTTTTTATTTCTCTTACAGAGATATTAAAGCCACTCAGTCTAGATTGACATGTTTCCCTTTTGCCACTTTAAATATTTAATGCTTTTCTGGGTACCATGGTTTCATAATAAAAAATATTATACAGTATTGTTTGTGTTCTTCTATCAGTCATGCTACTTTTTATTGTAACCTTGTTAATGTGCTGTTTTTCCTCTTTTTTTGTTTAAATATGATAAAGTAATATTATAGGTCTTTATCAAGTGTGATGTTCTCTGATCTGAGACTTCTGAATGTAAAATTGTCTGTCATTAAAAACTCCCAGCCACTAATACCAAAAATAATCCTTCTCTTTCTTTTCATCTCTTTTCTGGCATTTTTATTATGTATAAATTATGCTTTTTGTAATTGTCTCATATTTCTTCTATGCTATTATGGAGCTATTTCCTCCAAGATTGAAACATTCTATTCATTTCTCCTTAAGAAACAAAGTAAACAACTGATAATAGCTCTAGGAAGTTCCTAAAACTGACTAGATTCCCTAGGCTACCAGTAGAGAACAATAGTCACCATCAGACAAGTCAAGCTATAAAGAAGACTGTCAGACAGGCCAAGCTGCCTGAATAAAGGCAGAGACCATTGGAGCGGCCTAAAGAGGATAAGACCAACTCAGCCACCAGGAAAGAATACCCTTCAACCTATTGAACTGCCTATAGGTGGTGCAGTGTGCTCCAGAATTTCAGCTTTTCTTAGCTGTTACCTGTGCTGGGGTGGGCTTTTGTAATGAAGCTATCTTTTGAGTCAATACTGTTCCTATGAACTCATTGGTTCACAAAGTTAGACTTTGGTGGTTGAAAAAAGATGTAGAAATGATAAGATAAAAGTTAGATTTTTGAATCTACTCAAAAAAGAAAAAAGAGAAAATATGGATATGATGAGATAAAAGGTAGATTATTGAATCCACTTTTAAAAAGAAACTATTTGTTTTAAATATTTTATATGGGATTGGATTTTGTAAGTTATATACAATTTTGTATTGGACTCACCAAAATAGGATGAATAATGAAGTTTTTTGTCTGAATCTGTCAAATGTTAATGGACTAGAAATTGTTAATGAAATTCTTGACTGTATATATTATACATACATATTGGATATAGTTATAAGCTTCTTTTATTATCTTAGACCAAAAATGGGGAAATGTGGCGATACTGTGTCCCCCAATTTATTGTACACCCTAATAAATTTATTTGAGGTCAGAGCACAGAACAGCCATTAGATAGATATAGAAACCAGGTGTGGTGGCACCCACCTTTAGTCCCAGGACTTGAGATCTCAAGTCTTGCTGGAAAAGACACACACCTTTAATCCAAGGAAGTGATGGCAGAAATTAGAAAGGAATATAAGGCTTGAAAACCAGGAACTAGAGGCTTTTTAAGCTTTTACCTTTTAGCAGCAGTTCAGCTGAGATCCATTTGGATGAGGACTTTCAGTCTGAGGAAATGAGATCAGTTGAGGAATTGACACGGGGAGGTTGGGTGTGGCTTGTTCTGTTTCTCTGATCTTTCAGTGTTCACCCAAATACTTGGTTTGTTTTTAATTAATAAGTCATTTTAAGATTCATGCTATACTGGCCTCTCTGTTCCCCATCTGTTCTTACATATTGTCCAATGTTTCATTAATGTTCTAAGCATGATAATCACAAATTTGTAGTCTCATAATAGATTCCAGGATACCAACATTTTGGCCATTTCGAAGTCTACACTTTTGATAGTTGAGTTTACTCTTTGGTATTTATTGACATTTTACCATGTCTTGAAGTTACTCATAAAATTTACTCATAAAAATTTAAAGTGATATTGAACTAGCTAAAGTAGGCCTTCCATGTTAGGCTCGAAACTTCACAAACAGGGAGTATCACCAGTCTTCTATGAGAGAATACATTTGAAAGAAAGACACCTGCAACCTGTACATTTGACTGTTATGAGGTTGGTGAGACAATATACCTCAGAGACTTCAAATTTCCCAAGTAATCCCATGCTGGAGAAGGGGAAAGCCCGAGGAGGAGCATAAGTGCTAGGAGGAGATTTCTCAGTTCTGACAACTTACTGGACCATCTGAAAGAACAGCAGAACTGAGACAAGGGTGGATCAGTGAGGAGCAGGAGCATACCTTGGCCAAGACTTTTAACAGGAGACATTCCTTTATACCACTCTATTTAAGCATAAGTCTCACCTCAGAACCTCTGTAGGGACATGGGGTCCCTAGTCCTCTTCCTTTGTCCTTCTACTCAGTGTGATTTTGTTGAATAAATCACTTTTCTCTACTTTTCATGCTTGCTTTCCTCTTTTGTTGGAGCTGTTGTGGTTGTTAGAGTCTAGGCCTCTAATCTTAAACTTCTGATAATAGGATTTAGACTTTGTTTATTGGTTGCAGTGATTACGAGGCTAAATTTCTTCTGGTGTCTCTGTTATTATATCCTCCATTGACTATGGGTTTCCATGGAGATTCCTCATTACATAGTGTCTGAGTGCTCCATTTTTTTCTGGTTGTAATCTCCTGAAGTAGATGGAAATGTGATGCAAAAGTTCAGGGGAAAAAAGAATCATTTTGCATTCCCTGTATTCCTGAATAGATTGTAGTGTTCTACTGCGAATGCATTCCTAGTCTGTGATTGTTGTATGTGCTTAGGTTTCTCAATCTCAGGTAAGAAAAAAGTCCAGAGGGTGCTCTTATATGCCATGTTGGCTAGATTCTTGTAAAATTGTTTTCTTGAGGGCATGTATTTGCTAATGAGCATTGCATTGATATGTACACGTTCCAACATCATTTTCTCTTCCTCCTGCAGTAATGGGAACACCTCTATTCTTTCCTGTGGAACCTGTTGAGCCAGGTAACAGAGGAATTTGAAGGCTTTGATAAACCTGAGCCCCTGGAATTCTATCTCTCCAGCTGCTGTGTTCATTATCTATGCTTTAGCATAGTAAGTGCTGTAACTGAATTAATTCAGGGGTTTGCTTCTCCATGTGTGCAAAGTCAACATAAGCAACCAAGATATCAAAGAGAGGAGAAAGATTTATTACCACAAACAAGGGGAAATAGGGGTCATTTTCAATGCAAGACTATAAAAGAAATACAAGAGATCCTTGTTGAGGAAATTATTAGGCAGCCTATACAGGAAGGACTTGGGGGATGATAGAGTCCTTCATCCTAACATGCCCAATTTGTACCATCATGTTATAGGTGAAATAAAGAAATACATTATTCTTAAAACATTCTATTTTTAATTATGTGTATATGTGTGTCTGTGTGTATGAGTATATACACATGAGGGCAGATGCTCAGGGAAGCCAGAAGAGTGTGATATAATCCTTCTGGCTAGAGTTTCTAGAAGTTGCCGAACTTGAGAGCTGGAAACCAAACTCCAGTTATCTGCAAAAGAAGAGCATATTTTCATCTCTAAATCATCTCTCCAGCCTGAAAAAAGATCTCCATGAGTTGCAGGAGCACAGGAACATCCCTGTGAAGATGCCCACCTTTATTCTTCCCTAACACTATTACTTCAGGCTGACTCTACATCTCATTCTGTCAACAAGACCCTCTACATACACCTGCCTCTTGGGGTTTCAGGGTGGAAGACTGCTTATGATTTAAACTAATCTGAGGTGAGATGTTTATTTTCAGTTTGTGCATGTGTGTGTGTGTGTGTGTGTGATAAATTTAGCAATGATAATATATTGACCTAACAACCAAAAGTATTCTCTGATCCTTTTAGAATATTGATAACCATATTAACATCTTAACAGAATCTTTGCTTTGAAATTAAAAACATTTTAAGATTTATTTATTTATTTTAATGTATATGGATAGTTTGCCTGCCTGTATGTCTATGCAACATGTGTGTAACTGGTGCCCAAGGAGACCAGAAGAAGGCATCTTGGAACTGGGATTACAGATACTTATGAATTACCATGCAGGTACCAAGTATTGAACTTTACTCCTCTGGAGGAACAACCAGTTCTCTTAACTGCTAGGCCATGTTTCCAGCCCCTGTATTTAAAAAAAAAAAAGTAATCATATGCATGTGTGTGTATCTTTGTGTGGGTACATACATGTGAGTACAACTGCCCACCTGTGTGTCACAACCCCTTTGGGAATTGAATGTCCCTTTCCAGGGGGTGTCTAAGACTACCAGAAAGCACAGATATTTACATTACAATCCATAGCAGTACCAACATCACAGTTAGTAAGTAGCAATAAAAATAATTTTATTGTTGAGGCTCACCACAACATGAGGAACTGTATTGAATGGCCACCACTTTAGGAAGGTTGAGAACAACTGCTCTAGAGGGTGTCAGATTCTCTGGAGCTGAATGTACGCAGTCTT